>NW_009704244.1:0-25663 GCF_000703405.1 Apaloderma vittatum
CAACCCCGAACATTCTGTGATTCTGTGAATATCAAACAAAATTCTACTGAACTATATCAAACGCTTTCCAAAAAAATGCCAAACGCTTTTGTATATTCCCTTTAAAATTCATGACCTAAAAAATAATTGTGTCTGATCTTGCTGGCTACTTACATAATAAACTATTACTTCATAATTGGTCTACTTTGAATGCTTCTTAATTTACGTGGATGAAGTAAAGTAAATAAGGAATCTGCAAACAATATGAATATTGCAATTAACCGTAGAATTGATAGTAACCGTCACGGTTACTGCAATGATATTTTAGAATTATAAATGTATATATATATTTATTGTACACAGTATCTTATAGTGAGTGAATTGCACAAAAATAGATGGAGATAGATACACTAACTACTGATTGTTAATCATGGCAAGTCCATGAGCCATAAATATGGACCACGTAAACAAATTAATGAGTAAGATACTAACCAAAAGTGAAACTGGTTACACGCATGTGATACACAATAAACATAACTGCTTTTGAGCACTAGAAAAGCAGAGAAATTTGGGCTTTGTTTTACATACCAAAGAAACAGAGAATGTCATTGGATTCCAGTGTAGTTTCTGAAGAATGACTTGACATCATGTTTTGAAATCTAATGACAGATCTGACTAGCACTCAGGAATGTAAAGCAATGCAAGGCAAAATAGAAGAACTGTGTGCAGTGTGATTTATCAATACTGGAAACGGATTTGAATTCATACTAAAAAAATTCTGCAGGATCTTTTGGGGCAAATTAGATATTAAGGCAGGGAAATTTTATTTTTATTATTTCATTTTTAGTAATAGTCATGTGGTTCTGATGGTGATGACACCATGAACCTGCTTAAGGGCAGGTTAAAGTTTTACATATTGTGCAGAAGAATCAGGGATCTGAATTATATCCCTGACATTTTGGTTGAGAGTAATAAGTGAGAAGTAGCATTTAAACTAACAATTGCATCTTGAGATCCAAGAAAGCAAGGAAGAACTTGCTAGAAGAGTGAAGGAAGAGGATAAAGATGTTTGAAGGCAATTATATGAAATTGAAGCAGAACATTCTATGTGAAGAGTAGACTAATAATCACCCCATGTGTTTTTGAGGAACAAATCTAAAATGTAACCATTAAGAAATATGTTCTGATTAAAAGTTCTCTTGATTCAGAAATAATTTTGCATCCGTACATACCTTCAAAGCAGTCACATAGACAAGATGGGTGCTTGATGTATTTTACACATAAATGGATTATCCAATTGAAAATTCCTGTAGGTGAGATAAATTAAGAGACAGTGATAACCTGCTTATGTAAAAATGCGATTACTGCCAGGTTGTGAGACTTGCTCTTAGCTTTTCTTGAATTGGTTTCCTCAGTGTGTCTGTCACTTAGTCTCAGCCGGCCTCCTCTGTCACTCCCAAAGAGTTGTAAGTCATATACTTAATTCCACTGAGCTTGAAAGAGATGGATACTTGAAACAGTTTAGTTCGTACTAGCTTCATGCAAAGCTGAAGTTGGGTGAGTGGGGCAAGATCCATACTAGTTTTCTAACCGTAGGAAAGGCTTGCACGAAACCTGTAAGTTACTGTACATTAATAGCCTTGATATTGAGCCCTGTCTTATTAAAAATATGCATTTCTGGATCAGAGAGGGTGATCTGAAAAGTAATTTTTTAAGTATTCAAAACCAAAACCTTTAATGTGAGTTGACCTTGTCTGCTAGTTTGTTACAGAATTTGCAGAACTTCACAGGAGAAAATTATCTACACTTCTATTCATATACAACTGCAAATAATAGAAGGATTTGAACCCCCAAATCTTTTCTTCCCTCAGATACAAAATACAATATGTCCTTTAACACCATGGACTGCATTGTTATTTTCTCTGGTATCTAGGTTTCAGGTACCAGTACACCAAAGTGCCTTGTCATTTGCGTGTTGATGTTACTCACATCAGTGTTAATTTGGTTTGTGGTTCTAGTCTTGTGGCCAAACTGTTCCAATGTAATTCTGGTGCTGTGGAAAGATGGATTCAAAGCACTGGTGGCTGTTCCTGGAGGTACTCTATCTGGGAGGAAGGAGATGAATAGGATGCTTTCCCATACGTGCTGTGGAAGTATAAACTGAGCAAGAGCTGAAGCATCTGTTATCCCCAGTTCTCACTGTGGACAGCTGGCCAGGGCCTGTGGGCCACCTGTATCTGACCCATTTGTCTTTGGTGTGATTAGTGAAATTAATGGTACTGTAACAGCTTTCAAAACGCTCGGGAGCCTCGGCACCAGGAACTTAACCTAGATATGCAGGGGAGCAAATACTGCATGCCTGTGCTTTCTTCCGCTTTGCTTCTCCACCTAGGACAGGGCAGAAACGATTGAATAGTTCTGTCAAATATAAAATACATAAAGATAAGCATAATAACAACATTTTCCTCATTCCATGTTCTCTGTGTGACTATCTTTCAGTAACTATAAGCATTTCTTCAGAGGCAAAAATAATTTTTATGTATGTTACAGATCTCTAAATGTTTTTCCTCCAGCTGGTAGTTCTGGTTTTGATGGATTTCTGTTAAAATACAGATTGCAATTTCAATTAGTCTTGCCTGGTATGGTCTATTAATTTAAATTAGTACTAAAGGAGGGTATGATGACTGCTATTTAAGCAGAAACTACACAAGTTGTTTTAAACAGTTGAACTGAAATTAAAGAAAATGCATTTTTTTCTTATCTTCCCTCCATGTAATTCAAATTACATAGTCAACATGTCAGTATCACAGAGATCACAGATTGCAGAGATATGCAAACATTCTACTTGCACAAATTTTCCTATAATGCAGACACATTAACATTACTTTTTGACATGTTGGGCACAAATTTCAGCTATCTGAGAACACTTTTGCAGTAAGACATCCACTGCATTGTAGGTTTTTTATTAACTTGATACACTGGTCAATGAGGTACAATAGCAATGAGAAATCATGGCACTTAAAGGCATGAAATCCAAAGCAAATTACAGAATGTCACTCTGAAACTGTTTTCTGATGAGGAGTGGGCAGGAGGACCCTGGGAACCACTCACCTCTGTGCCCTGTGAGATCATAGAACAAATCCTCCTGGAAACTGTGCCAGGGCGCATGGATTATAGGGAGATGAATAGACACAACCAATGTGACTTTACAAAGGACAAATCATGCCTGCCTGATGTGTGCGGGTGGGTAAGGAGAGAGCAACCGATGTCATCTATACTGACTTCTGTGTGGTCTTTGACATGGTCTCCCACAACATCCTTGTCACTAAATTGGAGACATACAGGTTTGACAGATGGACTATTAGATGAATAGGGAATTGGCTAAATGGTCAGAGCAGTCTCCAGTATCAATACAGGCTGAAGGGTGAAGAGATTGAGAGCGGCCCTGTGATGAAAGTCTTTGAGGGTACTAGGGGATGAAAAGCTGGACATGAGCTGTCAATGTGCACTTGTAGCCCAGAAAGCCAACCCTATCCTGGGCTGCATCAGAAGTGTGGCCAGCAGGTGGAGAGAGGTGATTCTGCCCCTCTTCTCCACTCTGGTGAGACCCCACCTGGAGTGCTGTGTTCAGCTCTGGGGCACCGAGAACAAAGGGCAAAGAGTAGAATCATAGAATGGCCTAGGCTGGAAGGGACCTTAGAGATCATCTAGTCCAACCTCCCTGTCATGGGCAGGGACACCGCCTCTCGACTAGACCAGGCAACACATGGGGACCGAGCAGGAATCGTACCCGCGACCTCGGTGTTGTCGTTGTTGTCAGCACCGCGCTCAAACCACTGAGCTAACCTGCCCCCTAGTAAAAAAGGCAGGGAATTTTTAGAGTGGATCATGAGGACCATGAAAATGATCAGAGAGTTTGAGCACCTCCTCTGTGAGGACAAGCTGAGAGCATCAGGGCTGTTCAGCCTGGAAAAGAGAAGGCTCTGTGGAGACCTTAGAGTGGCCTTCCAGTTGTTAAAGGGGGCTACAGGAAAGCTGGGGAGGAACTCTTTATTGGGGAGTGTAGTGATAGGATGAGGGGTAATGGTTTCACACTGAAAGAGAATGGATTTAGATTAGAGATAAGGAAGATTTTATTTTATGATGATGACAGTGAGGTACTGGAACAAGTTGCCCAGAGAAGTTGCAGATGCTCCCTCCTTGAAAGTGTTCAAGGCCAGGTTGGATGGGGCTTTGAGCAACCTGAGTGAATTGCCTCTAGCCGTGGCAGGGGGGTTGGAATTACATGATCTTAAAGTCTCTTCCAAGTCAAACCGCTCTGTGATTTAGTGATTTTAGATCACTGAAGTGAGTGGAGGCTATGGCCAAAGAACAATAAAATGGAAAGTTTGCGACAGTCCTGGACAGATAGGACCTGATCCAGTTTAAAGAGGTACTCAAACTGTAGATATGTTAGAAAATACAGCAGCAGTGCTCTATCACTTGATACACTTTACAGCTATCTCCAGTTAATGTTATAAAAGCGGTTTCCTAGGGTCTCCACTAAGTGGGTAGCACTGGGCAGTACTCTACTAGAGCAGGTGGGGTGCATCTCTCATTAATATGCTCTATCAGCTAATAGGGATCTTATATATGAAGTGCATGTGCTGTAAAACAAGCAAAACAAGAAACTTGCTTCTGAGTCAATAATGTCACAGCAAACAGCAGCTATTGACTCAACAGGGTTATTACACTGCCAAAAATTGATAGCTTAACTACAGTGCAAAAATATGAAACAGATGCTACTGAATAAAAAGCTGTAAAATTTAATTACTCAAATGCAGACATGGAAGAAAAGTGTAGTCTGTTATGAGATGTAGATTAGTTTTAAATATTTTGACATTTAAAACCAGTTTTCAGTAGAATCAGCTAATACTTAGAGTACATTTTATCATACTTGTCATGGTATAGAGCATAGCAGTAGGTTGTTAATAATAGAGCTGTGTCTTTTTTATTTTTCACTGTGTTCAAGTCTGATATTCTGATTTTATGATAGCCATTTAAGGCTTTCCTGGAAATAAAGAAAAAAAAAATAATTCTAAATCATTGTCCTGAATCAGTGTATAAGTAAGTAATGCCTGTAGAGTTGTTTTCTTGAGCTACCACAGAAAAAGTTGTAATTTAAAATAAAAACCATAACATAAATATGTATTTTCTGTAAATGACTGGTAAGGGTATGAAATATTTGTGAGCTCCATTATGGTTAGGCATTACTCACCAATTTAAATACCTAATCTCTGAGGTCCTAATTATCTTTTTTTTTTTAGGGGTAAAGAGGTTGAACAACCCTAAAAATTGAGTGAAGTGATATAGAAGATCTTTGAAAATCTGAACCGGGTAAGTTTAAATAAGTTTGCCTCAAATTGGTATGTACACAGTCTTGGTATTCTTTTTACACTTTTAAGAAGCAGAAAATAGTTTAAACCAAGTTTGTAATTACGAATAACACACTTGTTTTGACCAAATTCCAAGCTAATACATCGCACTGTGATCTGATGTAACACTGGAATACTTTGTGAAGTACTTTCCAAATAGTTTTCAAAAAAATAAGTAATGTTTTTGAATTTAAATACGCAGTCTTTTACTGTAGAAAACACATAATAGTGAGCCTGTTGTGACATATTCTTAAGGTAATTTCTTTGCTTGCATGAAATTAGAATCCAGCTTAACATTTTCAAATCATGAAGAAGCTTTGATGATGATGTACATTTCATTAAATACACTGGTTAATTTATTAGAAGCGTGTAAGCATTTATAATGCAGTAGAAACTACATACACACACAGTCACACAAACACAAAAGAACTGATTTCAAACTTCACTATAAAAACTGCCATGGTTTACATCTCTGGATTTAAAAGCAAACTAGCAGATTCCAGTGTTATGGTGTGGTATGTATTAGCAATGCGGTTTTTTGGACGCTATCACGAAACTGGTAGTATAGTCTTTAACTATATGATTAAAAATCAAAGTGATGACTGCTTGGAAACTATATCAGGCTCAAGTCTCCTTTCTCTTGTCTGGGAACAGCTGCAATGAAATTAATGCATTTAGAGTGTGATAAGGCAAGAGGCACTTAACATAATAAAAAAACGTATATAGCATCTCATCAAGAAACACATTATGTAAACCCAGGCTATCAGGTGCTTAATGCTTCAAACTTCAGTTTTGAATACAGCTGTATATAATTTGGGGTAGTAATCAAAGAAATTCATGACATCATTTGTGAGATAAAGGCTCTGGCCCTAGCTTTAACTCCTTCAGAACATCTTTTGGATCATAAATAAAAATCACACATGCAGGAAAACATTGGTCTGCTGAGTGACTTAATAGTTTTACTCACTGGGAAAAACACTGGGGAAATCTATTACTCAGGTAGCACAAAACCTCTCTCTTTGTACCACATGTTTTACTGATGAATCTTCATTGTTTTTAAAACTAGTTAGCTTTTAATAGTTAATTATGACATCAATATTATAGAGAGAAAACTGATAATTTTTCCTTTTCTGATACATAGAGCTGTTTCCTAGTTACATCGTCAGAAAATTGAAGAAAAAACTAACTCTTTTCTTCACTGTTGTGAGGAATTAACAGAGCTGAATTGGCATGAAATAATAACAAGGTTGAGGCAGCACTGCAGTGTGGCCTTGCCATAATAGAGTTGAAGATTGAGGAGAACTTCTTAAGAGGAATCTGTCATCCAGTGCAATGTTGCTTAAAATTACCCAAAAGAGGAAAATAAATAAGGAAGACGTGTCCTTTTTTTTTCTTTTTAATGAGTTTATTCCTAGAAAAGGAGTGTGGAGGAAAAAAAATAGAACTATTTTAAGTAGAGAAAGTTTGACTGGGATTGATGTCACCCATGCTGTTAAAAAGAGTCACTGCAGACACCTACAGCTTTCACAAGCCTGTTGCCCAGTGCAGTTGGGTGTCACACTGCACCAGTTATGTGCTCCTCTGGAAACAGGAAAGGAGTCAAATCACAGAAGGTTTACATGACTTGAAAGTGTAACAAACCCTAGAAATACATAGTTTTGTGAATGTATGTAGGTAAGGACCATGCCAGTGTTTATGCATATACTGTGTTGGAATTCAGATGGTAGATGACAGCTGGCAAACCTCAAGACACGATTGAAATATGGATGATAATAAACTAAGGACTAGGTACATTACAAAATGTTATTAAGTTAAATTTGAAAAGGAAAAGAATTCTCATCAGGCATTTAAGAAAGCCTGAATATCCAGTTCCTAGGATGACAAAAAATGCTGGATCCTATTCTATATTTAACTTCACAGGGAGAGTGATCTATATCCTTGAAGTTATCCTCTAGAAAAGTTCTAATCACTTTAGTTATAATTCACAGAAGAGAAAGATGGCACATAGTCACTGGGCCAGACAACTGCGTACCAGTTTTTATAATAACTCCTTCTCTTCTCAAATTGCTCACTAGGGCTAATGTACCTTTTTATTTCTAGCAGGTTTGCTTTTATCTTTGTCATCACTTTATGCTTGTGCTTTTTAGCATCTGGTAATTCACTGAAGTTCAATAAGCTAATCTTAAAAATATTTAGATATGAAGCATAACAAACAGACCATAAAATATACTATATCATTTTTCATGCGTCTTGCTACTGCACTTGGAAAACATGGCATGATTTTTATAGAAATGTGAGGGGACAGCAAGTTTTGCTTTTATGATGGGCAGGGTAGATACTTCTAGACCTAGGAGAAAGAAAAAACACGTAATCACCTGACAACTGGACTAAGAACTAATCTAGTTGATCATTCTATGAGTCATTTCACATGCATAGGGAGAGCATATACTCAGAGCCGTAACACTTCATACTCATTCTGCAAATGGTAAAAGTGGTTGAGGGCAGTGGGAAAAAAGCAGTGCTTTAACCTGCAGTTCCCAAACTTTTTTCTGGATCACAATTCCATTTGCCATTTTGAAGCACAAAAGCCAGTTTTAGAATTACCCCCTTGATCATTAAAAAGGAACAGTGCCTGAAGAAATTATTCTGTTATTGGATCTCTCATAGCAAAGGTAGTAAAGAAGAGATTCTTCTCAAGATAGAAAAGGGTAGAGAGGCATCTTTTTATTGCTTTTCTTGGTAGAGGACAGGATGGACACATATTACAAGATTTAATAATATTCAGCCTCTTCCTGACTGCAGGCGAAAAAAAGCAACAGCTAAGCGAACAACAGCTGGAAGCTACTTGAACTGTTCATTTAGCAGAACTCACATTCACTATTTTTCTTCTCAATTCCAACCCAAATAATTGCCATCTGACGAACAATGCTAGCAGTTCTTAACTGGTGCTACTATGTGTGGGTCTTTCTAAGTTCTGGAATCCAAACTGTGACCTCTTCTCACTGTCAAGTTCATGGCCAGTTGCAGAGATGCCAAGGTTGTTACAGAGCTGTATGCTCTGACCTAGTGTCTTAGGGCATTGTAGAAGATACTTTCCCTTAGGCAATATTGTGTCTTTGTAGGCATCTCTGAGGGATGCACACTCATGTTGACAGAGCACTACTTCTCTACAAGTCCTGCAAGCTTATTTGAAAATCAGTGGCCGAAAGAGAATCGATCTGTTTTGCACTAAGAATCTTCCATACAATGAATATAGATAAGAAGCAAGATTTTTCTGTCATTAAACAATTACCTTGTCACAAAAAAAGTGGAAAGAAATTGTGAAATAGGACTAAAATATCATGAAAGCCAATCTGCATGAATCAATGACTTTATGAAAATTCTATGCACGTTATTTTACACATGTAAACTGCCATACAATTGTTGGTGACCATTAATGATGTGAAATACTTTACTAGATTCAGAACAGAAGTAAAAACAAGTTTATGTATCTCACATTCATATCTGATTTCAGCATATTTGAAAGCTGGTCTATTCCTTAGACTAAACAGCATTGTTTTGTGATAATTTGGATAAAATTGTAGCCATGCTGTAAGCACATTATACTTGAAAGTGGGAAATGGTAATGAAAATAATATTTTCTTTGTATCCATTTTCAGATATTTTATGTATATTTGCTGAATTTCATAATTCTGTGCCATTTAAGCCATGCAGTTCTGCTCTTACTTCACTACACCTTTTCTCACATGAGCAACATATAATTTTTAGCTAGAAAGGAATGGATGCCAATTAATATACCTAGCATCGAAACCACTGATGATAATACAAATGTCTTAAACTAGGTTTAATTTCTTTGATTTTCCCAAATCCTTTTAAGCATTTTATGCTTTTATTTTTATAGTGGGGACATTGTGGAAGACATGCAAAAGACTGCAATACTGAGGAATTACCCTAAGTATGTTCAGAATATAAAATAAATTGTTGGCCAGACTCCTTCCTCATTGTTCTAGTAATGTTTTGCCATGTGAAACAATAAATCATGTTTGGGTGCTTATTTTTTTTAATTTTAGTTTGTTTTCACAGTTGACAGCTTTTTCTTAGCATTTTTGTTTAACTTTAGTGACACAGAAAATAATGTAACTGCTTAAAGCCAGAGTATGTGACAAAGCTTACCGTGTGGGAAACGGATCTCGCACAGTACACGTCTCATCCTGTCAAGCCAAACAGGCAGTCTGCATGAAAGTTTTACCACAGGCTTTTTGTTATCAAGAATTGCTACTTAAAAGAAGTACAGCTTAAATAATGGAATATACAAGTTAGAATTTGTGCAAATGTGAAAGACATACTGTTACTCTGTAAAGACATTTGACACTTGTATCTTGGTTTTATTCAGAGCAGCTAAAGGCAGGATTAGCCTTTGATCCCTTACAAATGTAGCAACCTGGAATGCAGTCATATTTTAAATCTTGTTTCCACGTATCCTTCAAATGCTCTGTGGGCAATCTAGGTCAGAACTAATATAATACCAAATACAAATCAAGTTGCATCATTCTGTGATCATTCTGTGCTATTACTGCCAAGACAGAACTTGTCAAAAGTCTTTTTACTTGGTAATTTAAAGACTTGCTGTGCACAGCTGGAGTTCAGATGTTAAATACACCCAGTCTTAAAATAGCAAACTGCATTACAGTGTATTGTTTCTCGTGTGACACATCACCAGTTAGGAAGCCTTGCAAGTGCTTAGTGCTTATATCTTGGTTTCATGCTGCTGGAGTAACGGCTGATTATCTGTGCAGTTGTATTACGTGAAGTACAGTTTGCTTAAGCACACAGTCCTACCACTCCTCTTCATGTTAGACCTGCTCTGAGCAGGTGGGATTTTCTCCATATTCTTATGTATCTGCTGGGTACCTAGGTAAGCATTGCTTTTCACCTGGGAACTATAAAGACTTCTCAGCAAGATTATGATCAAAGTATCAAGATCTGCAATTGCAGCCAGATAAAAATTCTACTGGTTTCTTTGCTCTTTTGTGGTTGCATTTAGCTCTGAAACAAAAATAGTAACTTATTTCCAGGCACGTCCTGCATTTACTTTAGTTATGTTCAAGTTAAGCCACTGTGCCCCTCAAGTTCTCTGGCTTATACGTACACACAAGCATATTCTTTTAAGATAATAATGTGTTTAAGAAGGAAAGGTTGGGGTTTTTGTCTTTCAGTAGCTATTTTTTTTCCACATAATTTATCTATTTCATTGTCTGCTGCCTTTGCACCAACAGAACTCATGGGCAGTAGGAAGTAGAATCTTCGTGTGACTGAAACACAACAAATTTCTCACCTTGTCCAGCCGTCTCAGGACTAGCATGGGAAAATAAAAAGGTACAAATGGAAGACATTGGGATGGAGTAACTCTTTTTCAGTCATGTTAATGTCAAGCAGTGGTCAAGGACTTCTAAAAATAAAAATCATGACTTTAAAATCAAATTAATGCTAAATTTGAAATTAATAGCCACAACACTGCAAACAGGTTTAGTGTGCAATGGCTTGCAGTGACTTTCTGCATGTGCAGCAGCAGCAGTCAAAAAAAGCCGGTAAAATTTTGGTCATTGTCAGGAACGGTACTGAAAACAAGACAGATTTATTTGCCAGTATATGGTACCTTGATACATCCACATTCTTGTCTGCTGCAAGTAGTTCTTCTTTCCACACAGCACAAAGGATGTAGTAGCATCAGAGCAACTGAAATGATGGGGATGTAGCAATTGCCTTTCAGTGAGGAACCAGAAAGATTACAGATCTTTTTGGGAGAGAACAAGGTTGAGAGAGCCTATGACTGAGGGTTGTCATGGAGGAATGGAGAAGCCGAATGCAAACTTTTTTACAAAATATGAGAGCTAGATATGTTTAATGCAAAAAGGTTTAAAAGCGATAAAGCATATCTTTAATTACGGTTAATAAATTGACATTTGTTGCCATAGGTGCTTAGGAAGTTGGAAAGGCAGGCACGACTAAGAAGTTCAGAAAGGATTAAGCTAGTACATGGACAACAGGTCTATAAAAAAAGCTGAAGAGAACAGCCAGAGAGATACCCTCCAACATCTCTAAACCAACCTATGTGGATGCTAGATATTTCAAAGAGAATGGATTCTAGAAAGCAGAAAGGCTTTCATGCTCTTCCTTACTGGTATATACTAGTCCACTGTCAGAGATAGAGCCACAGGTCTGACCAGCAAGGCATTTCTTGCCTTCCCTAATTTTGCCGTCCATTTATCTCCCTAAATTGTACCTTAAAGTTTGAAAACAGAAAAATTTTGGAGAGTGATAGTGAATGACAATGTCAGAACTGGGAAAGCATCAGACTGTCCTTTAACTGCACTTCAGTCCATAGATAGGACTCATGAGAGATTGAAGGAAGCTTTCCTATTTTAAGGGACAAAACAAAGATTATCAATCTCTAATACTATACTTTATATGAAAATAGAAATAATAATCCAGGACAAGATAGTTACCTTGGAGAAAACTCAGAATCACTTGAGTGAGGGAGATTAAATAAAAGCCCTGAAAATAAATGTCTGTCCTACTATTGTTTGTTTCTTTCTATGCTGGATTCTGTCCTGCAGTTCTTTGCCTTTTCGTCCAGCAAACTTGGCGTTCAGGGTTAAAATGAACAGGCCCCTGCTGGTGAAAAGATCATTTTTCTCCTTTCTGCTACCTCTAAAGTTTCTCTTCCTGGTTCATCACAGGAGTCTGCACTCAGCCTCTGTCCTTGCCTTCTGTGCCTTGCACTCTGAAAGCTTTGTCCTGAGCAAGCCTGAGTCCTTAGCAAAGCTCTGTATTAATCATTAATATAGCACAGCTCTACCATTTAGTTTCATAATACTGCTACTACTTCCTACTTCATAGGCAAAATCTTGTTCTCATAATACAGTAAAATTTCCCCACATAGCAGCAAGGCTACTCAAAATTTTATGTCAGAGGATCTGCTGAGGCAAAGCACAAAGTCTCCATTGAAAAAATTCTTATGTAGACTTAAGGGAACTGACCTGTCTCTTTGTACAGAGGTGTATTTTTAAAGGAGACAGCTAGAGATGTTCTGCTTTGCACAACTGTTGTCTTGATTTTTGGAGAAGGCTCCCCCTTTCAAGGGAGTAACATAATTATGTTCTGCTATTATGTTCTGTCTCCTGTTGGATATGACATTGTGGGAGGCTGAATATGAGTTGCCTCCCTTTTTGTTTAGGAGAAGTACATTTATTATTTAGTAGAAATCAGTACACAAAGACCTTTGAGCTATTGGTCAGCACAAGTGGGCTAAAGTGAGGACCAAGAATTGGTCTTGTGCCTGGAAATGTACAGGTCTGTATAAAACTGTTTCTCATTTGTTTGTTTATAGTGTTGCTGGAGACTTTTTGAAACATGATGAAAAAAGTAATCTTGAGTTTACCTCCAGGAAACTGAACTGGTGGGTTCCAAGGGCATAAGTCTCCCATGCTCATTAGCCAGACTGCACTTTCTTGTGCGTTGGGAATTGTAGTATATTGTGTCATTCTCTTGGGAAGTAGCTTTTGATCCACACAAACTTGCGACTTGGTGCTGTATAGGCTGTTTATCTCAGATAGTTCCAGCTGTGACCACCCATACATAAGGCTATATGAAAAAGTGTAAAAAATGCTTTGGGGAAATAGTTTCATAATTTATTTATTAGCCACGAATCTCAAAGCATACTGACTTAACAGGAGAGTTGGCACATCCTGTACAGTTCTTCTTTTTGAGCTATTTTTAGACTACAGGGCATTTCCTAATTATGTTTTAGGATAAGAGCCATCCTTCTTTCCTCTTGCCTTTACACTTCAGCCCCATTCGGAAACTCAGAGTAGACTAATGTAAGATGGCTGGTTTAAATTTAATAATTCTAGTGTTTGAAAAGAAAAGTAAGTAAAATGAAAATCTTGAAGAATAGTCTTAACCTTTATGTGAAAGACTGACTTTTTTCTGGTTTTAGTGTCCTGAATCTGGAAAAATTCCATAAAAATCAGTATAGCTGGCTTGTACTGGTGCTGCAGTAAGCCGAGGTCCGTGTCTGTTAGGGCTTGATGCTCTCTACATGTAAAGTAGCATGAAAGTCATCGCAGTCTGACCATTTGTATATCAACTGCAGTAGCTGTGTGCATGGGGCAGTGTCTTTGTTGCTGCTCATGTACCCTCACTGCGCTTTCTGCTGGCGTCCTGTTATACTGGTCTGCCTTATTCTCACTACATACTAGCCCTGAATCACTAGTACAACTGCAGCACTTCATAAATAGAAAAAGCTTTTTAAGTTTCTATAAGAAATGTAGTTCGTGATCCCAATAGATAATCTCTAAAAATCACTCCATGATAAGGAGGATATTTCTTCCACACCTGTGAACATGCCAGTGAACCTGCAGATCAGTTTCTAAGTTTGCTGTCAAGAAGTGAGTCATTTCGTGGGAAAAAAAAAAGCAAGGACTGCACCACTGCAAAGCATTACTGAATTTTTGTGGGAGATAAGCTTCTTAGAGAAAGAAATCATGCTTTTTAAGAAGACTACAGAGTTTAGAGAATGTAGTTTTGATTGAAATACAATAAATATGAAGAGATTGGTTTCAGGATCATAACATTTCTAACAGTTTTATAAGCATGATAAAACACCAACTGCCACTGAGAGGAATGATGTTCTTTTGTGCATCCGATTAGCCCATGCCAATCTGCATTATGTTAAGCATCCAAGTGTAACAAACCTGTGCAGCAAGGTTAAAACTTACCTGTAGATTAACTCCCCTATAGAGTACGTGGTTCTTCCACTCGCTCCAGCAGCAGCCCTGAATTATTCTGCTTTAAAGCATTCGTAGAACCTTATGGGTGTACAGCTTGGGAGAAGGTAGGACCTTTTCCACAATATTATGCACCCGTGATGAAACTGCAGATATTTTTAAGGCCTTTTCACATTTTAATAGATTCACCATTTATTTTAGATGGAACTCGGGTGCCTTCTCTTGCGTTTTATTCGCTTGTTGTAAAGAAATGTATTGCTGTTACGAGATGATATAATCTGTAGGAAATAATAATCATTTAGCAACTGTAACTTGCACAAAACTAACAGCATGTTTTCTCTTAAGAAAAATAACCGTGCAGGATGTTGACAATAATATGTGACTTGTGATACAAGGCAGATAATGCTTTTGCATCAGACTCAGCTGGATATCTGTAGCAAAGTCTGAAAGTATAAGCTTTCTGTAACAGATAATCTGCTGAAGTTGTTTATTGAGATCATAGATTTAAGGAGTAAAGGAACTAGGTTTTCCTCCCCTAAGAAAAGGCATAGAATTTTAAACCCAAACTCGAAAGATCTCTTGAGACCTATTTACAGTCTAGTACAGAGATACCTGTGATCCCAGTGCTCCGGTCCCAGTGCAAAGGCTATCCACTCCTTCATCCTCAGCTAACAAACATCTGTCTAATGGAACCAAGCTGGAAGAAACTTTCCTCTAACTTAATGCCAACTGGAGTTCCTTTTAATAGGCAGTTTTAATTTGTAAAGGGCTCATCCCCCAAACTAGCTCTGCCTAGAAGCGTATACACACTTTCTAGTTTGTCCATTTTATTCTCGATGGAATTGTCTGTCAGCCCAGCTCCCATCTTTCGCTAAACATCTGGGACTCTCGTATATTTTTCTCCCTGAATTTCCACTAGAAAGGAAATACTGAAGGAGATTTGACATCCTTTCTTTCCCTTCTTCCCTGGTTAAAGCTTCT
Organism: Apaloderma vittatum; assembly: GCF_000703405.1. Taxonomy (NCBI): domain Eukaryota; kingdom Metazoa; phylum Chordata; class Aves; order Trogoniformes; family Trogonidae; genus Apaloderma; species Apaloderma vittatum. Next base: position 15,164 of record NW_009704244.1, read on the forward strand.
CGTTAAGATCCTTTGTTATTTGAACAATAAAGCTGCATTTTGTGGTGCTCTGTGACAATCAGTCTGCTGTACATCCTTGCTAAATTGCAGCAAATATTTGAAATTCCGAAACACCAGGTAAGAGAGAAAGGGAATTACTCTGTGGGGCTCTTGATGCCACAGGTAATGAAAGGAAAAGGAAGGCAAGAAGCCTGTGATCTTGCCCTGTGGAGATTACCTGCTGTGGAATCAGAGGTTAGTATTGGCAGGAGCCTGCTGCAAGGAAGCCCGCAGCAGCTGTTGCTCTGAGCACCAGTTTCACAGGTCGTGGGCTTTAGAGCAAAGGAGGTGGGGGGAGACATTAGTGATGAAGTATGTTGATGAAATTCAGAGCAGATTAGAAATTAAAGATCATGACATGCTATTTCCAGGCTATTAAACATGGTTGTGAGGGACAATTACAGGTGCTTGAAGTTTCCATGACTACAGAGTGTTAATTAAACATGTGGTAAAAGGAAAACTTTGGAGTACTTTTCCGGGTAAGAAATTCATTTAATTTTATGTGGTGATGGCTGCTGTTGACTTTTTCTTAAATGCAGTCAAATGAGTACAATTCAAACATGGAATATCTTGCAGTAAGTCTCCCTTGTGCAGTATCGCAAAACCAGAGTTGTTTTAATTTTCCATAGAAGAGATTGCAGTATTCCACACCCTCTAAACCTGTCATGTGCACCTTAATACATTCAGATTTGATACTTCTTTTCTTTACTTCTGCTCTTGTGGATATATGGCCAGAGATGAATAGAAGGGAGCACTTCGCAGAGTAGGAAAATTAAGTTATTTCAGATTGATATCATTTATGATGAAGGTATGAAATATGAATGCATCTTGATTTCAAAGTGGAGTGTGTGGTTTGAACAGGAATGGATCTGTAAACAGAGGTTTATGTCTGGTTATGTCTAAAACTAAGTGTGTTATGCACAAGAATTGGTTGCCCTAACTCATCCAGTAGATGTAAAAATTTAAATAGCCCATTAATCACAAAACACTCATGTATTCTTCAGAGAATTAATTTACAATCTGTCTCTGGGTGGGAACTCTATACAAGCAGCTACTTCCAGAATTGGTTTGCTGTTACATTGAGTAAATCTGTTTTTAATGGTGCTCGCTTTTCTCCACAAAGATGAGGAGGGAGATGTCGGTGGAGTTATAAATGCTTGACTCCTGGTGATAAAACTTCAGGAAAGTAACACTTCTGCAGTTTCCATAGGAACAACTCTCAAAAATGCCACCTGACTTGCGTTTACACAGCACTCTGCCAAAATCTGCAGCTCCTGGCGCACTCTGTCCCATCTCGCTCCTTCCTGCCCATTTCTCACTTCTTTTAATATTGCCAAGGCAGACAGTTTGTTGGCTGTGTCAGAGAGCAGCCAGGGAAACCCAGAGGAGGAGGAGCTGCTCTGCTGCAGCCATGGCAGCTCAGAGGCAAGGCAGGCACTGGCCGAAGCCTGTCAGCCTGCCCGCGCACGTGGTCACGTCCTCTTGGATCCCAGGCTGGTTCAGGAACAGCGAGAGTCAGGGCAGAGGCTTAGAGTCTGTCAGCAAACCTTGGCAGTCATTTTCTTTGTAATCCACACATATGAGTTGATTGCTCGCCAAGGGGCTCGTAATGCCTCCTGTCAATTACCCTAAAGAAGTAGCTGAAACAATAGTAGTAAGCAATACCCCAAGACCTGAAGTGTTTTCCTAGGGTTTTATTGCTTTTTTATAGTCAGATGTATTTTGTATCTTATGTGTGTCAAACTGTGTGTAGAAGAAATTTATCTTTTTGTGTTTTTTTTTCTGATATAACTTGATTATTGAAATACAGTTAAACAAAATAAACACGATATGTGGAATTACGAATCTTTTAATTATTTCTCTGTTTGCACATAGGGCCAACAGACTCCTCTAATCCTTCTAGTTTAATTGCCTTGGACCGACACAGTTAATCAGTTATTTTAATCTGGTTTTGGCCTTGCTACTTTTGTTTTTTTAAGGTTATGGAAAGAGTTAATTTGCCTTTAGCTTTATTTCACAGTGAGTGTTAAAGAGAGTTATGAACTGGTTTAACTTTGGCTCCTTTTCCCAATGACTATGAATCAGAGATTAAAATTCAGGGCAAATTTAGATATTTAATATGCTGTATTTTTTCATGTTTGAAAAACTCTGTTTTGTCATTCATGCCATTCACATCATTCGCAGTGAACTATGAAGGAAAATCTCTGAGAAAAAATGTGTTTATGTCTTAATTTAGAGATAAGGTGCTTTGATTCATTTCCATCTTCCATATGATCTTCAGCAAGTCATTTTCTCTCTTAGTTTTCTCTCTGAAATTTGAAGGGTCAGACATCCTTCACAGTATTTGCCTAAATAATAGTCAAATTTAAGAATTATTATTATCCCTGCTGCAATTATACTAATGCTTTTGGTACAAATTCTATCCAATTAAAATGATATACAAACTTTCTCCAGCCTACATTTTACCTGGCACTGCCCTTCTGGGTCCTAAGTTGAGTGACTCACTCTGGCTCAGATAATTCAGTTATCATATGCTGATTCTTTGCTAGCTGCATAGCTTCTTCCTACTCGGTCTAGGATCTAGTGTGTTTATTAATGTGGTCTTTACATATTTACGCTATATGGATAGACTGAGATATATCCAATTTTGTGTTTACTAGCTTCTTTGTCCCTTCCAACCCAAACTTTTCTATAATTCTATGAAAACAGTAATATCGCTTGGTCATTCGATAATTACAGTTATAGCTAAGTGCACTGTAAAGCAAACCTCCAGCCAGGCCATGACAAGTTCATACAAACCAATGCAAGTCCTGTGACCTTTGTGAGCTTAATACAAACTTGTGACCTCTTGTAAGTAGCGACGACAGCACACTTACCTCTGCTACTTAGCTCTGCAGTTTCTGGGGATCCTTCAGAGGCATCTGACACCTCTTCTAGCCTGTTGATGCCGATTTGAAATCCTGACAGCAAACAACTATTCTGCATGTGAAATGAGTAATAGAAGACAACGTGGTGCTGGACTTGGCCATCTGGTATCATTCATTTAAGATTTTTGCTTTATAGCATGTCTGGAATACCAGCCTCACATAACACATTGCTTTATTTGGTTTGGCAATCATGTAAAACTATTTAGCGGAACTAGGAAATGATTTATAGAAACATAATATCGATCAAATGGTGACTTTTGTGTAGTATTACACATTTCTGTGTTCTTAACTTTGCAGGAAATTGAGAGTTCTGAATCTTACAGGACTTGCAGAAATGTTTACATTTTTACAAGTAATAGGTAGGAGAATCTATTGGCAGTCCTATAACTAAATAGCAATATCAAAATGGCATTAATCATAGAACAGCCCAGGTTGGAAGCGGCCTCAAAAAAACTTATATGGCCCAACTAGCACCCTGCCAAATTATGTCTTGAAAATTTCCAGTAATGGGGCCTCTACCACTTCCCTGGGGAGATGGTTAAGGTGCATAATTGTTCTTCCTCTAAAAAACTTCTTTCCTGCTGCTATCCAATGAGATCTGGACAGGCTAGAGAGCTGGGCAAAGGGGAACCTTTCAGTAAGGACAATTGTAGAGTCCTACATCAGGGGAGGAATAACACTAGCCATCAGTACAGATTAGGGGACATCCTGCTGGAAAGCAGCCTCATGGAGAAAGACCTTGGAGTCCTAGTGGACAGTAAGTTGTCCATGGGACAGCAATGAGCCCTTGTGGCCAAGAGGGCCAGTGGGATCCTGGGGTGCATTAAGAAAAGTGTGTCCAGAAGGTCTAGGGAGGTTCTCCTCCCCCTCTACTCTGCCCTGGTCAGACCACACCTGGAATACTGTGTCCTGTTTTGGGCTCCCCAGTTCAAGAGAGACAGGGACCTACTGGAGAGAGTCCAACAGAGAGTAATGAGGATGATCAAGGGACTTGAACATCTCTCCTATGAAGAGACACTGAGGGAACTGGGGCTGTTTAACCTTGAAAGGAGATGGCTGAGAGGGGACCTTATTGACTTATATAAATATCTGAGGGGTGGTTGTCAGGAGAAAGGTGACAATCTCTTTTCAGTGGTGCCCAGCATTAGAACAAGAAATAATGGGTTTAAGTTAGAACATAGGAATTTCCACCTCAACATGAGGAGAAACTTCTTTACTGTGAGGGTGACAGAGCCCTGGCACAGGCTGCCCAGAGAGGTTGTGGAGTCTCCTTCTCTGAAGACTTTCAAAACCCACCTGGACGCGTTCCTGTGTGGCTGCCCTAGGGGATCCTCTCTGGCAGGGGGGTTGGACTAAATGGTCCTTAGAGGTCCAACCCCTAACATTCTATGATTCTATGATTCTACACTGAGATGAAGCTTCTTCTGCTCCATCTTGTCTTCTCCATGTGGCTCCATGTGAAACGAGAACCTCTGTCCTCTTTGTAGCCACCCTTTATGTAAAAGGAGAATTTTTAAGAGGTGATCAGTCAGGGCAAATTAATGAAATTTGAGCAGTTATTCTTAGTCATATTACAGCTTCAAACCTATTTTGACTGTAATTAAAGCAGCAAACCATTGTGACTCTTCTATTAACATGACAATCATGCCATCTGACATTTTATTTCCACTTTTATTTCATAGGGTTTTATTTTGCATTTTGTATACTGTGCCTTGAAAAGCTAAACGGATCTATAGATGTGAAGGACAGCAGAATCTAGAAAACATTTGGAGAGTGGGAGAGAATAATTAAGAGTAATTATAGAAATACTAGATAAAGAAGAAATCCCATCTCCCTAAACTTTCTGCAGTACTCAGATCTGTTTTGGTAGATTTAAACATAATCTCTCTGAAGTGTGAAGTGATAAGGGCCAAAGTTGTAGGGTACAGCCTTTCTCTGTATATAAAATTAGTGAAATGAAGGAGTGCAATCATGTTAGCTTAGTGAATAAAATATTTATTTAAAGACTGAAGAAATGTCAACTTTCAAGTGACATTATTGCAACAGAAGAGATCTACAGGAGCAAAAATTAATCCGTGGTTGTACACCAAAAGAACTGGGCACACCTGAGCAACCACATCCACTCTGCGATGGAGATGCTGTAACTAAGTAGGGGTAGCATGCATAAATCTATTTCAATGCAATGGACTAGAAATACCATTCTATTCAATGTCGAGATACAGTATAAACATGGCAAAAGAAGAACCCTTCCTAAATTACTCTGACAGGTTGTTAAGTCTTACCTCATGATAGCTTTAATAAAGGTCAAATGGATAAAATGGTAATTCTCTGAGCAAAATGCATGCAAAGCAATGAGACTGAGCTAAGAAAACTACAATTAGCTTATGCATGGTGTGAGGGAGGCACAAATATCCCCATCAGAACAAATACCGTCATTTCACAGGGCTCAGTTGCATTATAGCACAAGAATGAAGAAGAAAAAAAGCTTTAGAATTGTCTGTGAAAAAAAAAATTGATGTCCCCTTGTTTTTTTAATTTTTTTATGTCTCAATAAAATTACGAATTATAATATTTTTAACATCTGCACAATTAACTGAGTAGTGTTTTATTTTGTCATTTCAAACAAATGAAGGTTATTTTGTGTGCTGAGCATGGAGAAGCATAATAATATTTTCTTCTCCAGCACCCCCTACTCCTGAATTCAGTCCCTGTGAATATAATGCAGTGAAGTGCTTGTTTTTAAAGTATCTTTAGATCACCACTGATGTAAAAAGTAAAAGCTTTATATTTTCTATAAAAAGCCCTTTCCTGAATATCTTCTGAATATAAGTGTTCAGGTAAATCTTTAAAAAAACATATTTAAGAAATAATTGAGTAAAACTTCATAATGTAAAGCTGAAATATCTACATTTGCTTTCCATTAAAGCCATGTGTACTGGTCTTTAAATTCTTATTTTAAGCAGTAAATACCAAAGACTTTATTTTTCATGTTGTACCAATTTTATTTAGCTGTTGGTACTCCTCTTAATGAGAGAAACAAATTTATCTTAATGAGAGAAACAAAGGTTCAAAGTTCCTTTCAAGTTTGGTGTTTATATACAATTTGGGCTCAGTATTTCTCTGAGTAAGCCACAATTGCTTCCATAAATACTGCTTTGCAGTTGTTTTGCATTGTACGCTCTTTATTTTCGTACCCTAGGAACCCCTAGATTTCATGAGTTAAACTCATGAAATTACTTGAAACAATAAAGGAGGGTACCCTTTCCTTTCTGCTGTCTTCCCTGTATCTACCTTAGATACGTAACAGTGAGCAAACACGCAAAAACAGAGATGTTACTGCATCCTACAAGCAGCACTTTTCTTTCAGAAGTGAGCTCTGCAGTATTGTCAGAAAATAAATTAAGCATTTCTTGAAATAACAAATAACATTCTTGAGTATAGCAGCTTTGTTTTGACTGATTATTAGGCCTGGATACAGAATTCAGGATGTGGAAGTGTGTAATGTATGTGCTTCAATGCAAATAAAAGGAAATTGCTATTTTCTTCTGGAAGATTTGCTTTGAACAGTTCAGCTTTTCTTATCAAATCCTCATCAATAAAAGCATTATTCCTGTCAAGGTTCCAGAGTAGATGCTTGCATTTTGGATCCTTAGTTTATGTATAGTCATACCCCAATTATTGTTGAGACATGGTGCAAACTGAGTTGGTTTTTTTTATAATAAGTATGCATAGTAACTACTGTAGAGAGGAATTTCCTCGCCCTCACCTTTATTTTTAAACATGAATTAGATAATTACATAATGTTAAACAAAAGGGATTAAACTCTGCTTTATGCAGATTTTGACACCACATTCACAACCGAAATATCTGATCACATTCTGCTGTATTAAATTATCTGTTTCATACCTGTCCTATGTAGCTTGCTTTTTAGGGGTTTGGATCATATTTTAGTGTATATTTATGCATATTATTATATGCTTGTATTAGATAAGAGAAAAAAACATGGAGAAGGAAGATACAATGTTCATCATGACTTTAGTTTCTAGGGTCTCTCTGATCTGATCTCTGGTGCCTAGTAACATGGTTTAGTGGTGGAGCTGGCAGTGTTAGATAACAGTTGGGCTCAAGGATCTAAAAGGTCTTTTCCAGCCTAAATGACACTATGTTGCTGTGATCACTCCTGAGAAACTACTTTCTGCTTGGTTCCATAGAACTGCTGAGGTTGGAAAGGACCTCTGGAGATGATCTAATCCAGCTCTCTGCTCAAAGCAGTGTCTACTAGAGCAGGTTGCTCATGACATTGTCCTGTTAGGTTCTGAATATCTTCACTGATAGAGTTTGACCATAAAAAGATGACTGCTTTTTCTTTCACTGAAATGGAATTTTATGTTTTGATTTGTGCTCTTTGTTTCTTGTCCATTCACTGGATAACTCTGAGAAGAGTCTGAATCCCTCTTCTTCCAGAACAGGTACTTAAACATGTAGATAAAATCCCCTTGAGCCTTCATTTTTCTGGGCTAAAACGTCTTAACTATCTCAGTCTCTGTCTTCATATGATGAATCTTCCTTTTATTATGTTTCTGGAGCTGTGCTGGGGTCATTTCATGAAGTCCATGTCTGTCTTGTCAGAGTCAAGTGCATGTCTGTCTCGTCAGACCCTGGAAACGGACTTTGTGCTCCAGGTGTGGTGTCTGGGGCTGACTAGAGGGGAAGAATCACCTCCCCTCACTTGTTGGGAGATGTTTTTCCTAATGCAGCTGTAAATGCTGCTGGTTTCCTTTGCCACAAGGGTGCGTTGCTGGCTCATGGTTAGACCATCAGGTCTTTTTCTGCCAAGCCGCTTTCCAGACGGTTGGTCCCCAGCATGTACTGATGCAGGGTGTTATTCCCCACGGTGCAGAACTTGTTTTTCCTTTTTTTGAAGGGTACGAGGGTGTTGTTTGCCTATTTCTCCAGCCTCTTGAGGTCCCTCTGAATGGTGGCACAACCATCTCGTGTTTCAGTCAATCTTTCCAGTTTTGTATCATTTGCAGATTTGTATTTTTAGATGCTAATATAATGCTCAGCTGAAAGACTGTAGTGGTTGATGATGTGGTGACAACCAATGCTCTGAAAAAAAATTTAAGCAAACCAAAGCGTGTTTTGTGTCACACATTGTATCACACATGCAGGTCCTCCTGTGCACAAAGGAAGAATGGGCTTTTTGCTCAGCAACTCCTCCTCTGTTAATGAAAATGTCTAAACAGGCAGGGGAGCACAAATGAATGCAGACCTGTCCGCAATTCCTACTCTAGACTTCATCCACTTGCACTTCTCACAGCTTAAAAGCTCACCTGTGCAAGAACTAAATTAGAAGAGTACATATGGTGTACATTACTCACATGGTAACTTGTAATCTCAAAGGTAACAGATGAAACTATATTGTGTCTTGCAGTGCTTCTTAAGACATGCTTTAAAGAGGAATAATCTGCTTTTACCTTTGTATACACTATGTATTTTCATTTAAATGCAACATTTATATATCACCAATTAGAAAGGAAAAATTAGTCTTGAAAATATGGAGAAAAAATATTTTAAAAATATAATTCAGGAGAAAAATGTATGCTCTCATTTAAGCTCTTTCTGCTCTGGTTTAAAAAATTCTGTGAAGTTTTCAAATTGAATTATATTTCTTTCATCGATGTTTCACAATCAAATGTATTCTTTGATGTTTCATTTTATTGGCTTCTTCAGTAAGTTCCTTTATAATTAACAAAGTGTAACATGTCTCTTCCTGATAGGAAAGCAAGCTTTCTTTTTTAAAAGAAAAGAAGAGTAAAAGTTATGCAGATAAAGTAACAATTCTAGTGTAATTAGAGAACTTCAAATAGCTCTCCAAGGCAAAATCCTCCAGAATTCACTTCTAGTAAAGTCCAGGGTGTAAATGACAAGAAATAAAAACAATTCTGCCCCAAGACAGAATGTGTCAAACTAGCTAGGTGAACAGTCATCTACTATAGCAGGTTTGTAGGAAGAGATTTAACTGACAATGAGGTGAAGTTAAAAAAAAGTAATTAAAAAATCTGGTCTAGGAAAAAAAAATCTGTAGGAAACAGGATAATATTACATCTCACTTCTTAGAATACGTTGATCAGAATGATGGAAATGATGGGAGAAGCAACTTGGTTTTCTGAAAATAAATCGGAGTACCTGATGACTTTTCTGCTTTGTGTTCCTTGCTGATAGAAAACTTTAGAGCAGCTTTTCTATCTGTAATGCTTGAACAGAGTTTACTGAGCCCAGAATGCTCCTGAAGTGAGAAGAGGGAAGCTTTGGGGCAGAACAAAAGAACTTGGCTTTATTGACAAAATGTCTCAAGTATACTCTTAGCTTTCCTTTGGCGTTCTCAGCTTTCCACTTACACAATTTGTGCTGATCCTTGCTCTCAGCTCGTTGTTCATGCCTTGTAACTTCTGACTTCTTCCATTTGGCCTTTTCTCCACATCCTTTCTCATGCACTCTTGCTCTCCTTTCATCTGCTTCTTCTTCAGAACCTATGACCCTACAAGATATCTATTCTTGCTGCACTTGTATAAGCAGCAAGAGGAAGCCAGCTTCACCTTCCTCTCAAAAGAAAAACCAAAACCCGTAAAACTACAAGCTGGATCTTCAGATTCAGTAGCTAGGATTTTTAATAATACATTGCTCCTAACTGGACAGATTTCTGATGAAGGATGGAAAATAATGTAGCATCTACAGAATATGGCATATAGCTAAATAAACTGTAACATGGTTTTGTGAATTGTACCTCTTGAGATATTAATCTAATCACTTTCAAAACTATGATTTTTTAATAAGCTGGACAGGTTCCATCATAATGCAGTTCTTGATCAACAAGACCATTCAAACTGCAAGTGTTCAAAAGAATTATTAGAGTGGCCAGGTGAAGCAAGACCCACCTTTATGTGAAGAGATGAGAAGAGGATTGTATAACTTCTCAAAATGAAGGATGAAAGAAGGTTATTGCTGTGCATTACATTTGGAAGAAAACAAGAAGGAAGAGCTGGCTAGTTTCTTTTCCACTGAAGAAGAGGAAAAATATCTTCATTATAAACAGCATGAGTAATTACAGCTGGATGTTGGGCACGGGAGCTTGAAACTGCAAAGCAAGACTTTGTTAGAACGTTCTAATAGGATCTATCAGGTCCTCAAATGTTAGCATCCTTACTATAGAGCTTAAAGGAAATGCACTAACTGGTTGCTTTTGGTTGCAAGAGTTGCAACTGGTTGCAACTTACTAAACGGTTAGACTGTTTCAGTATTTTACACCACTTTTTATTTGCATAAGTGCACTTACTGTTTGTGTGGTAAGAATTCTATTGATAGAGAGCACATAGTCCTCTGCTTATGAGAATAAATACAATGGTATTTCTTAGGAGTTGCAGCAATAGACTAAGCTAGTGGAAGAAGTGATGTACTTAGTTATGAGACTGCAATGCCTTTTTTTTTTTCTTATTGATTGCAACCTTAAATTTCAAAGCACTACCTGTCAGCA
>NW_009704244.1:25680-30896 GCF_000703405.1 Apaloderma vittatum
GCAACAGTTACCTTTTTGATCCTTGAATTGCTGCTAACTGCCAAAGGAAACATAGCTCACCCTCTCAGACCTTCTCTTTTTCTGTTGTTGTTTTCAACAACTTAAAATACCTTTGGTAGTTGGAAAATAAAAGGACCACTGTTTGTGTCGGGGAGCTGCAAGGGCTGCTCACTAAACGAAAGGAGCTGGGAGCTGGGACTGACCCCAGCACAGGCCAGGCAGTGCCTGCTCCATCCCATAGCACTTGAGCCTGATGAGCATGGTACGGTGACAGCAACAGGTTCTGTCAGCAGTACAGTGAAGATCATGTGAAGCAAGGTCAGTATCAAGTGAAAAAGCCAGGTCTTGGGTCAATCCATGAAATCCAAACAACAGTCTATAAACAGGCGAGAGACAAGCACATCTATGGTGCAGTTCAGACCGTCCTTGGGCTGAGCTGAAATGGCGCTCCTGGGCCTCTGGGCAGGGCTGCGGGAAGGCTGAAGGTGAAGTTAGTCGTAGCCAGAAAAGCCTATTAGACCCAACGGGGCCCTGAGAGTCTGTAAGAAAAAAAAAAGTCTAACTCCAAACAACAGTCTATAAACAGGCGAGAGACAAGCACATCTATGGTGCAGTTCAGACCGTCCTTGGGCTGAGCTGAAATGGCGCTCCTGGGCCTCTGGGCAGGGCTGCGGGAAGGCTGAAGGTGAAGTTAGTCGTAGCCAGAAAAGCCTATTAGACCCAACGGGGCCCTGAGAGTCTGTAAGAAAAAAAAAAGTCTAACGAGAATCAGACAGTTTTTGCATGTAGAGGTTGCCACTTCTGTTGCAAATAGAACTCAGTAACTAGTGCCTCCCCCTTTCCTAACGCACCTTCTGTTTCCATGCAAAAGCAAGGAGCAGAGCAGACTACCTGGGGGGCACAAATGCATGGACTATTTCTTCCATCTCTTTTATCAGAGCATGGCTCAGCTTTACTGGCTTCTCCTTTTAAAGGATAGCGAGCTTAGTGTCACAAAAAGCGATGTACATAGGTAAATTTTCCATTCCTTATTCCTGGGTGTGGTACAGTATATAGAAGTTCAGAGAACCCGGTGAAAATGATAGTAAATGAGCAGATTTCAGAAAGTGCTCTTCTGTGACGCTGAATGTAAGGAAGCCCTTCACTTGCTAACTCTGAACATTAAGGTCATTAGCCTTGAAATAAGTTTCAGTGGAAATACCTCACAGAGTTGCATTACAGCTCATTCAGTGACAGCATTGGAAAGGTTAATTTATGCTTGAGAGAGCAGAAGTTTATCTTTGTTGCCATAAAGGTTATTCTCCTCCAGCTACATCGGGCCTTTCTGGTCTCTGTCTTTACCTTGCCCATCTTATCTTATCTTATGCTCACTAAAACTAGGAATCAGAAACTATTATTTTTGTTGTTTTTCCAGCAGTTTCTTTAAAAAGCATAAGAAAGTGTCTGGGAGATGGAGATCATGAGATCCATCTGTACAGATCCACGTGTATTACAAATGTCCATAAGCAGTTGGATTTTAGATTCAGTCAACAGGAGAGAGCTTTGATAAGAGAGGAAGTAACTGCCAGATCTAACTGGATTTTAGCATACTCACCTGAGAATCTTTTTATATAGGACTATAAGATTTAAATCCGTAGCACTCGTTTCACTGAGCAATTCTGCCTCTTGGCTTTCAGCATCAAAATAAATTTCAGAATGAAGCCATTTGTATTTTATAGTTAGCAAAGAAACAACCCAGATCTAAGAATAACTAATCATAATGGAACCCCAGAAGCAGAAGATAGGCCATATACTATTTCATATTGTTAGCACTGAAATGAAAACACAAAAAATTAAGTATGAAATTAACTGCAAAAATGGACCTTGACTTTCCAGTTTTTTATAGTAACGGCCATGACACAGACTAATGTGTCATGAAAATAAGAAGACATGCAGAAATATTACTTAATGTGAAAAAAGTACATAGGATGAACAAAATAGTGTCTTGCACTCTTTTTTCTGGCAAGCAGTTACTGGCTTTGATCAACACTAGGGAACAAAATGAGGAAAAGCTATTACGTTTTTATTCTCTGTTTTGTAAAATTGATGAAAATACATATTTTATCTGCTTTACATCTGGTACAATTATGTTTTTACAGAGCTCCAGAAGTGCTGTCAGGAGATGACAGAAGTACTTAGTCTTTGGCAATTTAGGATGGGAATGTTTTGATAGCGTTTTTTCCAGTCCAGATTTCACAGATTTTTTTTCCACATATTTTATTTCGAGTTTTTATGGGTTGTAGATTCAAACCTGCAATGCATTAAATAACAGCTAAAATCCACATAACTCTTCTGCGTGCGTACAACTTGAAGTAAATGATCAATCTCCTTTCAAAATTAAGACTGAAAACATGTTTAAGAGCTCCTGTCTATCTTGGAGCAGAATGCTCACCATGTTGTGAAGAGTTCTCTATGCAGGAAGCACCCACAGGCCATGCTTGGGACATCAGCATGCTACCCACAGCAGTGACAGCCTGAGCTCTCTTCTTTGGGTCATTCAGATTTATCTTCCTGCGGTATTGCAGGTTCATTTCTGTGGTTGTGGGTTATCATTCAATGATTCAGTTATGTCTTAGCCGCAGCTCCTGTTATTCATATCTCATATTTTTCAATAATGACTGGAGTATTTTACCTCTTCTCTTCCTGTTGTTTCGGAACTAAGAACAAAAAAAAAAGAAAAAACCAAAACCAACCAAACAAAAAATAATCCAAAAAAGCAGACACTTTAATAAGCCAATGGTATCATCTTAGAGCCTTGAATATAAGGCATTACTGATTTTTAATATCTCAGAACTTGAATTTGATTTATTTTCTTCTCTATCATTCCAAAAGTTCTAACAGAAAACTAGTGTATTTACCCAAAGGTAAAAGATTCAGCATTTTCATTCTTCAGACTACTACAGAGAATTGCAGAGAGCATAGAACAAAAGTTTGATATGCTCTTTTTCATAAATGCTATTCGGAAAATGAACCAAGATGAAAAAGAAAGGCTACCCTTTGTACCTGAATAATAGTGATAAACTTGAAGATTTTCTATAACCAGTTAAAGAACCTGTAAGTTATTCCCTGGGTTGTTGGGGAAGGTTAGCTTTGGGAGGGGGATGTCCGGAGATTAATAGACAATAAGTATCTATAAAGTTTATTGCACTGTTCTCACTGGATATTACTTTCTGTAAGTACCCAAATTTGGCTTCAGTCCCACAGTGTTGGCTTATATTAGCTTTTTCTTTTTTAATTAATGCTCTTAACTGAAATTCTACTTACAGTTCAGGCACAAGGAACTGAATTTAAGTTTATTTATTCCAGTTGAGCCAAGTGGCATAACGAGGAGCATAGTCTTCTCTGAACATGGCCAAATATGAATTATCTGTCAAATCTCTTTGCTTTGAAGGTCTGAGTCTATATTACATCTCATGGAAAAATTCAAGAATTCATCTCTGTCTCTTTTACGTCTTCCAGGTAGTATCTAGTTTAAGGGTTGTTGTTTGTTTTTTTTAAATTATCACCTTTGTAATCTTGTGTTTAGATGCCTATTTGAGACCAATTTAAAAGCTTTGAACTGAACCTGTATCTCTGCAGAAAATATGTCTACTTTTACACTTTGAACTGGCTACTCTGCTTTTATTCCCATTGCAAAATAGACTCAGAAAAAATCATTAATAATTGTCTAATCTTTCTTATGTATAAAACAAATCATAGGACTATACTTAAGAATATTCACATTATGTCCTATATTTGCTAGAGTGGAAAACCATTTTTAAAAAGAGACAAAATTCAGTTGTTTTGAGCAAGGAAGAATACAAGGTTAGACAGGGTATAAGGTGTTCCTCCTTTCCATCGTTAGTAATAGAAAATGTAAGCACATAATTTTTTCTAGCTGCACCTTCTCTGTCATAAGATCTTACTGTGTATTTTTTCAAAATATATAGGCCTTTTTAATATCAGAAATACTTCCAGTAGATTCTCATCTATAGATTTTCCTACTCCTGGATAAATTCAGTGTATTGAATGTTTTAAGCTTTTCAGTGCACAACTTTTTTTTTTTTTCTTCCTGCTTCAAATAATTCTGTCTCTTTTCAAAATACTTTTGAATATTTTAACATCCTTTCGAAGTCTGAATACTGAAACTGGTGACAGTGCTTCCATATTGACATACCAAATGTATAAATTGTGGAAACTCTTACCCCTCCATCTTGCTGTACTGTTTTGAGCTTGTTCCAAGACTGCATTTATTTGCCTAGCGGTATGAACAATAGGAGCTCTCTTGACCAGAACATGTCACTGAGAAACACTGTTCAATTATTTATGAACACCTTCCACACTTACCTTTTCAAAGTCACATTTGTGTTATCTTTACCATAGATCCATGTCTTGTTTATAGATGAATGACTTGACCTGTAGCTATATTCAAATTAAGTTTTATACATTGTACTGTCTATTCTGTCTTAAAAGAATATATATGCTAGTGAGTTTCTGTGGACTTCAGAATAAAAGCTAGAAGCATAGCTTACTGTAAAGAGTAACACCATTAATTTCATAATTAATCTTTAGGAAATGATTCCAAGTGGTTAGAATTCCAGTGCCTTCCCTAGTCAGTCCTTAGTAAGGGCTTACTGTGGCCCTGCCAAGCTACAGCCATTGGATATGGAAACAGACATCAGACTTGCAGCTTTAGGAATACACATTTCATCTCTAAATAACAATGCAGCTATCTAGGTCAAAAGGACAGCAAATCCAGTATTTCACTGATACTGGGTTAAAGAATCATAGAATCACAGAATGGCCTAGGCTGGAAGGGACCTTAGAGATCATTTAATCCAGCCTCCGTGTCACGGGCAGGGACGCCTCTCAACTAGATCAGGCAACACATGGGGATCGAACAGGAATTGAACCCATGACCTCAGCGTTGTTAGCGCTACGCTCAACTGACTGAGCTAACTGGCAGGAAGCAGGCCACAGCATCATCTTGGGACGAGTGACTTGGACCAGCCGACTGGCTTAGAGTGTTACGGATCTGTCCTCTTCTGCAGAGGTGCAGCAGCACTGCCAGGAGTTGTTAACCAGCCGTCATGTGTCATCTCTGCTCCTTCTCTCCACCCGTTCTTTCTTTTTCGTGCATGGTGCCTGGAAATACTGAGCAAAGCAATCGTAGCCCCTAAGAAGCACAAGAAGGAATG
>NW_009704244.1:30927-61709 GCF_000703405.1 Apaloderma vittatum
GTACGCGTGGTTCAAATGCTACAACACACAATCAGCGAGTCCAATTTATACAAAAATCTGGATGGAATTATAGGACATATCTGGAAAATAATGAAGTACTGTGATTCTGGGTCAAGTCCACTTGGTAAGTGGTATGTGTGGCTGCGAGCTTGTCAAAGTACTGCTCTGCAGGCTCTGTGTTTGGTTTTGACATTCCTGTATGACCTACTGTAGGTGATCCTGCTTTTGCAGAGGGGTTGGATGAGATGATCTTTTGAGGTCCCTTCCAACCCCTGACATTCCGTGATTCTGTGATACAAGCCCTAAATGATTGAGCAAGAAATCATTTCAGTGAATTTAGCAATGTAAGGTTCTCCTCCATACTGCTCCTCCTTACTACTACTGTGGATAACAAACTGGCTGATAAGGGAAGAGGTGAAGATGAGGGGGAAGAGTTAAATGTTCGTGGCTTATTCCTTGTGGTTAATCTTAGTATTTCACTGAACAGTGCTTTTCATGGTGTGCTTTTCAGCTTTAACTAAAATGTTCTAGATAGAAGCCTTTTAACATTTATGTAATGTAAACAACTTGGCACATTTAAAAAAATCTAAATGTTGGGCTTTACATAACATTACTTTAAGAGTTATTCAGATTTCATGTAATTTCATTTTTATATTTGTTACTGCTATAGGTATAAGTTTTACATGTTAGGATTCACTCCAGAAGCTTTATTTTTTGAGAACTTCACTTTTTTAATCCAAGCTTCTTTTTTTGTGCTAGCAATAATTAGTTATAAATGTCTGTGATAGTCCGTTTCCACTTACTCTTTAAAAAAAAGACTCAAAATTGTCCAGTTAAATAGAATGTTCTTCCTGAACCACACATTATTAATAATTTCTGTTTATGTAAACTATATATGTCAGGCATAATTGACTATTACTTGGACTACAATATTTTCTCTTAATATTTAAATAATGGTTTTTGCTGTTTTATGTAGATGCCTTAGTAATTACTAGAAACTGGTACACTAGTTCAGATGGTATGCCATTTTCATACATATCATTTGAAAAGCCTTCAACAATTTGACACTCAGTTGCTCTTCTCTGTTCTTTATAGTGCCATAGTTAAACTCCATGTCATTATTTTATCCTCTGATGACATGATTATCTCATTTTAGTTTAAGCTTCAGCATCCATTTAACAATAACCAATCAATCCCAATGCAATTTACATTTAATGGAAGGAAATAAAACAGAGCTCTTGGAATCTGACTTTAATGTATAAGAAACCATTTAATCAGTAAGAAATATTTACATGACAATGTGTTTTTACATATTGAAAATCTCATCATCTGTTTTAATACTCAGCAGAGCTTATGCTGTATAGATAAAGTCTTGAAAGACTGTTTCTTCTGCCTTAGAAAGGAATTTGTACACAAAATAACGTTATGTGTGGTCAATGTAGTTTATTTTAACATAACTTACAGGTACTTTGGTTTCTTTTGCTTGCAAATTCTCAGCTATTTCAGAGAGGAGAGATGAAGAAGATCTATTAGTTGCAAGAGACTAGTTTTGTGTCTTTACTGTTAAATGACTATTGTCTATGGAAGAGCAGTGAATATCACCTAATCTTAAGAAATCACCTTGGAAGTAGTTTGACCTTAACAGTAGCAATTTTTTAAATAACATGTAGTAAAAATTTTTACATACTTGGTTTCATCCCATTATGTTTAGCTGTTGGGCCCTGAAATAATGAGATAATTAACACTGTGAATAAGTCTTCTGTCTTGCACATTTGATTTGGGATACATGGGAATATTTTACTTCATTTATTTATTTTAATTAGAAATAACCTGACAGCCACTACATGAAGAACATTTCTCAGCATTCTTTACAGCTCATTTCATACACCTATGATCTCTGTTCTTTAGAATGTCATTTAGGCCTCAGCTTAAAAATATTGATTAATCCACAGGTCAGTGTATTGCAAATGGATGAGAATATACAACAGATGTGTTAAATAATCTGTATTAAAATATCATATGAAATCTTGGTGATCCTCCATAATTTAGAAAGCAAAAAAAGTAGGACAATAACTGTTAAGGCAGATTACTTTTTATGGGCTCTGGCATGGGGAAGCTTGTTGGTTGTTTCAACATACAAGTTTTGTAGATCTTTCAGCTACCACATGGCTACATACATTCTTCCTTGGGTTCCTATCTATCGAACTGTGGCCCTACCAACAGTGCCTCAAGCACAGAAAGATGGCAAATAGAGTTTACCTGAGGGTTTCATAATTGAATATCTTCTTTTCCTGAAGAATGACTATGATTTAGTATCAATATCAAACTGCTGTGACAGTAAACATGAGGCTTGTCTTTCAATACCTTTGATGTTTAGCCATCTAATACAATATTGGCTCTTCCTGAACTGTATCCCTTCTCGTCATGTTGACCCTGTAGTATATAACTTAGAAATCAGGAATGAGATTGCTCTAATGATACTCAAACCTTCCTGTGCCAGTTACAGGGGGAATACTGTGACTGTGTGGATGTACTATCTAACTCCAGCTATGCTTAAAAAGCTTTGACTTCCTGAAATTTCTATATGTTTAGTGCTAAGGATAGTATAAATTTACTTATTGATTTTAAACTGTTGATAGATTCTTTAAATAATACATGAAGTAGCAATATTTTACATAATACACCAGGCTAAAGTGTTTTGTTACACTAATAATTTTGACAGTATTTAGCAGCTGATCAAAATAAGCTCTTATTTTCATTTTCAAATGCAATAAACCAAGAATTTTCAAACAGACTCTGATTTAGAGTTAGAAATGGCAAGTTAGAAATGGGTTTTTGTCGAAGTTTATTAATCTAATAATCTATTCATAATAAGTCAATTACTGAATCACTGTTTAAATAGGTTTATTTAACCATTTAGAACAGATGTTGGTATACCTGCCACTGCAAATGCCCCAGGCTTTCCATTGTAAGAATTGCCTTCTCATTCACTTTATTTTGATAACTTCTCAAAACCCTGAAAAATACATCATTGACACTAGAGGTAATTGCATGAAATGAATCCTTTTTCTTTTTTCATACATTGTTAGTTTTATTGGTTGCTGTTGTCCTAACTATAATGAAATTATGTAACTGCGTAGACAGTTGTATAATATATGTATTTATAAAATGTCCATATAAAATAAGGATTGGGTCATATAAATCCCTCTCTGCATAACTTCCATCACTATTTCCAGGCAGTTTCCAGGCTCCATTCACCATTAGAAGTGAATTCTTGCAGTCCTAAGTACACTGAGATATTCCTGCATGGGATGCATAAATTTGCCACTGTGCCTAGATGGCAATAAAAACAATTTAAAACAGAAATGTCACATTTCTATACCTGTACTTCTGAGAATCTAATATCCTTTGTTTTGTGAACCAAGTAGCACCAGAGTAACTATATAGGTAAAACTAAGCCGTCACCATCTACAGGAATGTATCCTGACTGATAATCAGTGAAGAATAAAATCCTCTCAACATCCAGAGTAGGAAATTTCTCAGAAGACAGTTCAAGCTCTGATCTCTTGGGTTTGATTACCAAGGGAAACAAAATTTCCTTCAAAAATAAACCCTGGAATAAAAAATCATAACTCTACTGGATACCAAAACCCACAACTTCAGTAAGGTTAATGAGTTTGTAACACATCGTCATAGTCCTCACTGAATCCTAAATCCATTATTCTCTTTGTATTCCAATTTATGAACTACTACTCTCTTTCCCCTAAGAGATAACTACTTAGCAGTTCTCCCTCTGCCTCTCTCTTTCTTCCATTTCCCCTCTGTCCCTTTTCTAGCAGCCATAGGTATATCAAGTATCTTTTCTTTCAGAGATGACGATCTAAAGAATATATGTTCCTCTAAACCTCTGCTAACCTGTGATTCACAGTAGGTACCTAGGTTTGAAATCTCAATCTGTTTTAGACTCAAGGAAGAATTAGAGCTCCTGAAAGCTTGTCTGATTTTTCTGGCTATGTTTACTGGTTTAATAAAGGGTATTATTATCTTTGTTGAGAAGCCTTGTCCTTCCTTTTTCCTTGTCCAGACTTTCTGTAAAATGACATAGAAAGTAGTGTTCAGGGGCAAATTGTAAAGTCAGATATATAGTTCTTTAAAACTATGGAGAGATGCTCTGGAGCATTCAAATACCACTGTCGTTGGCAGTAGCAACTTTACAGACCTCTTGTCGCTGGTCCATGATCAGGAAAGATGCATAAAGGTTAGATCACAAGTGAGAGTGGCAGGAAGATTGCCAGGAGATGTATTTATCATGAAAAATTATAGTAAACTCAGAATGCTCATGAATATTTTAAAAAATGAAAATTGAACAGAATGTTATGCGAGACATCGCATAGTTTACTTAACTCACACAAAACTAGGCAAACTTCCTTCTCATTACCCAGTACAAAAGTTGGAATACATACTCACAATAAGGCATGGCATACTAACTGGTATATTTTGTTCTTGTAAAGTCTTTTACTCAGCAAGTATTAATTGATATCCTCCACTCTTTCATCAGTAACTGGAGAGAATTAGATGTTTTAAGAGTAAGCCAGTTCCAAGGCTGAGGTTCTACACAAGTTATTTAATGATACATTGAAGCTCTGTAAACCTTTGCTGCCCTAACCTAAGACCTGACATACAGGATCTCCTATCCAGCATGAAATCAGTCTAATACTTAAAATCTCTTCCATGTATATTGAAGTATCTGTTGCAAGCAAAATAAGCCTTTTGGAAAATGCTAATAGCAAATTGCCTCTGTATTAAAACTGGAATTAGGTAAATCTGTAACACAGATAAGCAAGAAAACTATGCCTGAGAAGATTTGTAATCCCTCAAATTGTGCCAGGTTTTCTAAGATTCATAAGCATATAAAAATGCTTAAACTATCAGATTAATAGAAAATAAAATATTTAAAAAAACAAAAAACAGTCAAAACCAGAAATCAAAACCACACAAAAATCTTCTTGAAACTGTGTCCTATCACAGAATCACAGAATTATTGAGGCTGGAAAAGACCTCTGAGATCATCAAGTCCAGCCTATGACCCAACACCACCACATCGGCCAGACCAGGGCACTAAGTGCCACGTCCAGCCTCTCCTTAAACACCTCCAGGGACGGTGACTCCACCACTTCCCTGGGCAGTGCATCCCAGTGCCTGAGCACCCTCTCTGTGAGGAAATGCTTCCTGAGATCCAACCTAAACCTCCCCTGACTCGGGTTTCTGGCCATGCCCTCTCGTCCTGTCACTTAATTGGAAATTAAGACTTAAGAGGATCGTATTAGAACTGGAATTTTAAGAATATACCTTTATCTCACTAAAAATTGAATTGTTAGATCCTAAGAAGCCAAAACCACCTCAAACTAGCAGCATAAAAACAAAACAAGAAAAGGGAAGAAGGAAGGAGGACTTGCTAATGTAAAATCAGGTCATAAGTAATACAAACCAAATCTACTTCTCTAATAAAAAAGTCAAACATGATCTCAAGAAATTTAAATTTAAAGTAGGACACACATTATCCTGCATAACGGGTATAACAATGAAAGAAATATTGAATTTCCCTAATATTACTAGCAGAAGGCTTTGAACTGTAATAAGGGAATAGCTTGCCTGGGATAAGATGAAAGAGGTTGAGCTCTTACTTCAACATTAGCAAAGTATTGAAAACAGAACTTTTTTGCATCCTCCATCAATTTTTGTCTCATAGATGCAGAAAGAGGGCACTCTAGCCTAGAAGTTCTGTAAATAAATGATTCCTAATATAATTTTCTAAACACAGTTGCTAATATTATAGCATCCACCAAATTTCCTGTAACGGATTTGGAACTAACTGCATTGCTTCAGTTATGTAAAATTAATCTTCGTGCTCTGAGGATGCTTTCCTTGAAAATCAACCAGGTCTCCTAGCTTCTTTCCCTTCAGGGATATTTCTCACGGGATTGTACTGGAATAGACCAGTAGTCCAAGGGCCAGACAATCCTTGACATTTCTTCTGTAACATCTTGGATCTGAGCCACTGCTAAGCAAGAAACCTCCTGTAAAATCAGGTCAGGTTGGCAGATAGTTGCCTTCATCCCCCACAAGGAAGGAGTCTCATGTAACTGCCACATGCTTTTTTACCTCTTTCAGGCTCAGCTTGCTCTGGTGAACCTCCTAGTTGATCTTGTTCATCCTTAACCAGTGCCCAGAGCATTATATGTATGCTCAAGGTGCAGATCTGCAGATGGAACAGGAGCTGTTCTCCTGTTGCCAGAAGTCACAGCCTTCTTTGTCTTGACAGCCTTCCTCCTCTTTGACCCTTGTCACTAGCTGCTGCTGCTCTTCCTTTGCCTCACATGCCTCAGGCTGTTGCCTCCACAGCTTTTCTGGAAAGAACCTGCCAACATCCTCTTCAGCCTCCCTGATGCTGCGCAGTTTCTCGGGTCTCCCCGCTGCTGCTTCATCTGGCAGCTCAGTGCCTTGACCACAGAGCACACCTCCCACAGAAGAACCCCCAAATCTGGTTTGCGGCACCAAATCCAGGCAGCAGCCAGAGCCTCTGCTGTGCCAAGGCGTCAGTCAGCACTGGAGCACGTGCCTTGTGGCACACTGACACTGCTGCTGCACCGTGGCCGTGTGGTCCTGCCCAGTCCTGAGCGGCGCTGGCAGCCCCTGTGAGCCTCATGCGCTCGCTGCGGTGATGGCGGCTGCGTCTGTCCACAGTCCCTCAGCTGAAGGGTTCCCAGCTGGCAGCCAGCGCTTCCCAGCAGCAGCCTTGACCGGTGAAGATGGCAGCAGAGCCTGCAGCTGCTGCACACAGAGCGGCAACCACAGAAAGCAGCCCCAGCAGCCTTCCAAGGCAGCCTGCCTCGTCCTGCCAGCCGACAGCTCCTTGTCACCTTGCTCCCACAGCTGCACTGCAAACAGCGTCACCTGCGCCAGCCCATTCTGCCACGCTGCTTCTCTGCAAGCCCTTTGGAGCCTCACCACCGCCCTTGGCTCTACTGGTGGCTGCTGCTGACCAATAAGGCTGACCTGCTGGATACCTCCTGAGAGGCCTCTTACATGCAGCGTTTAGTCTGAGACACTCAGATATGACAAGACAAGTGGTAAAACAGTGTTTTACTAGGTGGTGACACTGAGAGCTGTCAGGCTGACACGGAATGTGCAAGGGAGTAGGTAGGCTTTTCAAGCTCACCAAATACCAAATTTACTTTGGTATTTAAATAGCCATGAAAGCAATTCATCAGCTTATTTTTTTCCAATATGCACTTTCCTTCTAAAGTGTTTAATTGTTATAAACTAAGATGAAAGGTTTTGCCTGCAGCCTGTTTTAAAATTTTAAATGTTGTTTATCAATAATTCTGTCCAAATATTACTGCAAGCATAAATTTTAAGCACTGTGGGATTTTGAGGCTGGTTTTTCGTTCAAAATGCACGTGTATGCATTTATTTTTTGTTTCTCCAAATACAAGGACAGCATGATCTCTAGCTGTACATTTTTAAGTATGCTTGGGGAGCTCTTTCTGTACCTTTTGAACTTGCTGGAAAAATTCAATATTTTTCAGGAGTGCAAAGATCTTGGAAATGTCTCTCTTTAACATTGTGTTAAATTGGACAGCTGAATAAAGGAAAGGTTGCAACTTGATGACCCAGTATTAAAAGAGAAGATAGAATCCACATAAATGAACAGCGTGCCCTCCTACAAAGAGATAACCTGGGGAAAAACTCCATTCATAGCTGAGGCCTTTCTGAGACACAGAAGTCAGCTACCATGTGCCACAAATGTATAGAAAATTGGAGCCTGATAGATCCAGGATTGCAGCTGGTTCGTCCCCTGTGACTGGCCCTGAATATCACGTATTTTATTCAGCTTGTATATCCTTGCATGAGCATAGGTAGAAAAGTGTTATAGCTTTGTGCACTACCATTTAAAACAGAGAGCAGTGAAGTTGTCTGTTAATGGATAGGCTATGTAAACATCTTATGCTTTAAAGAAATACAGCTTGTCAGTATTTATCAAGAGCAGCAGAAATAATGCAGGTACTATTTTACTGGTATCATTGACCAAGCATTTACTGACAGATTTATTGGGAAAGACCATCTACAGAGCAGAAGGATTTTGTCATAAAATATACTGCTGCTTACTGCATAAAATTGTATTTTCCAGATCAAGACCTTTTCCTATCCATACCTAATGTTATTCCATCAGAGTTTTTTAGCTAGAAATTAAAAAAAGCAAAACTCAAAAATAGACATGAAAAGTTTTACTAGGAGGGGATCAACCAGGCTATTATTTTTAAAGCTAGAACTTACCTGCAGACATTTTAGTTGTAAGTGGAGAGTGTGTGGAAGTAATGTACACGTACTTGGGATTTTATTTTATTATTCCATTCTAGTCTTTCCTGATTCCAGAAGCAGCTTTCTGTTAATTCCCCTGCCTTTCTTAGTGCCTCTGATCAACAAACCAGTGCTTTCACAGCTGTCTTTTTGCTTTTAATTTCTCCCTTACCCAGGCTGTACAGCTAAACTGTAGAACAAATGTTAGCTGGTTAGCTAACTGCTGCTGTCCCTCCCCTCATCCTCAGGCTCACACTTAGCTTCGTTTTCAAGCTGTGCCTCACAGTGCTTTTGCCTCGAAGTCAAGCCTTCAGCAATTCCCCTTATAAATGAATGTTCTGTTTAAAGATGCTTCTGGTTTCACTTTTGTTTGTTTTGCCAAGTCCATCGGCAAACTGCTTGTTACCTTCCTGCAACCTGAATTTAGCTTTCCCATAGTGCCACAGGCCACAGTATGGCTTATGTACTGCCTAAGCAGCTGAAAAGGAAAAACAAAACAAAGAAACACCCAAACAAAAAAAAAAACCACAACAAAAACCCCTCAGTCAATCCAGTTTGAACAGTCAGGAAAGGTGGTTTGAGATAATCTTCCTGGGACAGTGTAAGAAGACACATATTATCCACTCTGCTAGCAGACCGTAAAATTTCAGATAAACTCACAGAAGTTGTTTTACTGTAAGAGTGTCTGATACACCACAAACTTGATCAAGATTTGTTTTAAAAAAGCCCAGCCAAAAAGTTACAAAATTATTTCTAAGAAGTACAGTTAAATGAAACAATGTAGATCTATGGCCAAGGAAAAATGTAATAGTTTTTTAAGTATGAGAGATTGTGAAAAAAAGACATTCTCATGCTTATTGCTTCTTACCTGAGCAGTTATTTACAGGAATTTCTTTAATAAACCTGAATATTTTGTTGACTAGAATAGCTGAAACAAATTGATAAATCGTATTCTCCAAATACTGTATGCATAAAAGCACAGAGTAATTTCTCATTAAAATCCAATATAAATTTAGCCTACTTTGAGATTTATCACAGACATAGCTAAAACTACATGATTAGTGATATTGTTGTATAACATTTTTGCATTCTACTAACCAGAGCGCAAAACTATGGTTCAGGAAGGCAAAATTCTGACAGCACTTGAAAGAGGCCTGAGATTTTCAGCTTATGTCATATGTTTATGGTAAGATTTCCAGATACCCATATCTCAAGAGCAGATGTGTCCATTTTCATTAAGAACTTTTTTTTTTTTACAGAGTAGAGAAACACACATAGACTACTCAATTTTTGTAAATTCTGACATGTATACTAATATTCTGTATGGTAATTCTAATGTGGATTTTTTTAGCTACCAAAGTGGCTTTAAAACTCAAAAATTTTCCTTAACTATAGCAAGAGGTATTCTTTGCAGATGCATGCTCAAACATAGCATCTATACACTCCGAGTGTATTGGAATACGTTTGTGTACCTCCAGTCCCTACCATTCTGCTCCAACTCACACGCACACCATCTATTGTAACGTACATCTTAAATCCAGTCATTGCTTTACCTAGAGCAGCAAAACCAAAAGAGTGTGGGTATTTTTGCAGAGTAGCCCGCACTTAGGCTAGCCATGCAGGTCGTCGATGTAAAGTTCTCTGAGCCTGGTGCTGGAGCTCCTGTGACACTGGCATAGGGAGTTGCAGTAGGGCTCTCTGCCTGCCTCGCAGATGGCTCCGAATGCAGCAGCCAAGACACACAGAACATCATGCATTCGCGCAAGCCAGAATCCCCACATGGTGTGGTTGGAGCTGCTGTTCAGCCAGCTGGGATTTTGATCTGTTTCGTGTTATCAAAACCATATCGTCTGCAGCAGTCTGTAGCATGACTGGGGTTTTTGCTACATTATTATGATCCTACATAGCCTCAGTGGAATTTATGCCTACTCCTTTATGTGTAAGAAATTTTCCAAAACGTGGGCCAATCGCCTTGTGTCAGCAAAGTGCCTTTTACAACAGACCAGCCTTCTTGTGCCTTTTCTACATCCAGCTGTTTTGTTATTAAGCCCTTGCGTAATGATACTCTTTCCTGATGTATTCAATGATAGCTATTGAAGCCTTACTCAGATTTGTCAGTGTAATTACCCAGACATTTATAATGGGTAAGAGGAGCGGATCAGAATCCTGAAGTATTATGCCTCCATCCAAATTTTCTGATGATGTTCATATTAAATTTTGTAAACTGAGCTTTCATAAATGAGTTGAAAAAATACTTAACTAGAGTAATTTCATCCTGTCTCTAGTTCTTTGTGTTCTTTGGTAGGTACCCAATGTCAAAATTTGAGATTGAAAAAATTTCACTCTTCTTTCTGCTGTTGCCTGTCATGTTCCTTACTTCATTCAGGAGCAAAAGTACCCCAACACAGGAAAATATTTTTACAGAGTACTCTCTCAAAGCCAGTTATTCTTCAAAGTGAATGGCCCCAAACCCTGAGTGGTAACTCAAGCCTGGAGTGTAGGTACCGAATAAGAATAATTTAGGTTTAGCAACATCTGGAGAGATTTGCCTTTGACACAGAAGGCAGCATTTAGTTTCTGTTAGTTGACTGAATGCAGGGAATTCAGGGGTGAGATGATTCAGTGTCTATGGCAGAAGGGTGATTAGAGCTGATAAGACATTTGTAATTGGCTATTTCAATTAAAATAAAGTATCATATTTTTCAGGTCCTTTTTATCTAGTATAAATGTGGAATTGAAAGCAATGTTTTAGTCAGAGGACTAAGGTACTTCTGATGTGTTATGGGATACATATATAAAATAGTTATGGAAATGTGATGATTTATTTTTAAAGGCTTCTCAAAAATGGCTTCAGAAATGGCTTCTCAAAAATGGCTTCATTATTTGGCTCATTTGCCAAATAATTTCTCTGCCAGTCTTAATTTTAGATAGGTTTACCTTTGTAACAGTACTTCCTTAATTATAGAAGTGAAAAATGTTAATTTTTGTCTTTTGATTTGTGCTGAAACAAATAATTTTCTAATTATCAGTTTGGCATGACTGATTTGAACTAATCCTAAGGGGAAAAATCATTATTGTAGGTCTCTGTTAATCTCTAAGTAAACTGATAGCAAACACAAAACGGGGATTTCTATTTGCATCAAAACTCAGAAGATGATGGTGATGTTGCAGTATTTCAGTAGAAACTACTTATGAAGTTTGAGTAATATTAGTATTTTTATTAACCTCAATGAACAAAGCTTCATAACCTGATAAATCTCAGTTTATCAGCTTGATTATTCTATTTTTCTGAAGTCCACAAGACCAAAGGCTTTTCCCAGTTAACAGCTAACCTGTTGTTCCCTGTCTGCCTCTAGTCAAGTTTTCAGGTTTATGTTTCTGAGCCAAGAAGATGGACTGGATTGCAAATTTTGAGAGAGGAAGGTGTCAGACAGTTAAGAGAGGAAGAGAAAATAGGAAAGGCTTGCACTCTCATAGCACAGGAATGAAGATGCTCTTATGTGCAGAGTCAGAGCCTCAAGAACCATCACTGACGACCAGAACGCCACTGGGCTGTGCCTTTCGCACTGAGCCAAGCAGCTCCAGAGAACTTGCAGCTGTGATACGTCACAGCACATACATCTGAATGAGAGTGGTTAAAGGGGCTCTCTGATAGTATTAGTCATTCAGCAGCCTAGTTTTTGCCAAAATTTCTACTCGCGTTGCTGAAAAGATGCTAGAGTGGGTAACAAGTTAGTTGAGTAAATGTATAAGAAGGAAATCCTCCCAAATGAGAGGGCACCATGGGAGAAATAATGAAAAAGTTACTTTGAAATTATACCTTGCACACAATGGGGGCTGGTATCATGGGGCAGCTGAGAATAGAGCTGGTATGTACATAGCAATTGATAAATGCTTTGAAAGAATGAGTTAATGATCAGAAGATCAAATGATGACCTGATACAGGAAAGGCATAACAGTTTCTGCTTCTGTGGTTTTAGCTCTCTTGATAGAAATCTCTTTAGTTCTTTTTGAGAAGAAAACGTCATTTTGTGGTTTAAATAATTTTCGGAGAGAACATTAGTTGTGAATAGCAGACTGTTTGAGTAAAAATGTTTTTTAAGTCTTAAATGAAGATGAAAGGTAATAATCACAGGGTGTCACTGGTGTTATTAATCTCCAGAAGCCATAAATTTTGAAGTGTATATTACTGGAATTAATTATTATTTTTGTACAAAAAGCAGTAGCATGTGAACAATATAGTATCGAAATTCAGAAATAGCCACCCAAAAATGGCTGGAGTGTATTGATTTTTTTTTTCTAGTAAAGTAATATTTTTGGTAAATTATATAATGGTTCTGAAAAGGATGTTTTGTGGCAGTTATTTCTTTAAAAGTGCTGTTTATCGGCTTGTTTCTTCATACTAGTCCCCTGATGACATGTATATAAATACATATATGGAAATATATAGAACATCAACTATATGCATATACAGATAGATGGAATATAAAATAGCTGATGCTGTGTATATGTCTCCCTGTACATAGTAATAATTAAGCAATCTTCTTGAATACATTAAAAATACAGCTGCACAAAATGTGATAGTCTTCATTTTGGATGGTTTTCTGTCATCTTCTGTGCTGTCCCATCTTCTCTTTTGCAGGCAACAGTCATCATTGCAGAGGTAGTCCTAAGTCCTTCTTGATCAGTTATTCAAGCCCACATATTGTGCTTGTTTCTGTGTTTCTTAAAAGTGAAAGTCTATAATGCTACATTAACTTGTTTACTTCAACAAGGGACAACACAACACATAACCTTTGTAAGCTTTATGCTGAACTATATTGCAAGAAAATGCAAGGTGGGCAGTTCAGGGAAGTCTCCACACTGCCTATGTACCCCAGAAATATTCTTGTTGGTACATTAAGTCAGTATATAATAATGTTGGTGATGAAATGAGACACAGTTCATCCTGTAGCACATTATTCCTGTTCTGAATGATGGCTGCTATCAGTATGTTCATAATATTGTAACTGCACTCCTTATGATCACATCCTACATGTCATCAGTCACCATCCAAAAGGAAAAGATCCAGCAGCTGATGGTAAAATGTAAGTGCCCATTTATAAATCTGCAACTCTGTTAGACCTCCAGAACCCCAGCATGCTTGCAAAATGATGTTTATTGCTGTATTTTAAATGGACCCACAACATCTGTTTGGGCTTCTGATACCCTCATCAAATAATTATGAATTTGTGTATTATGAATTACATCATGAATTCCTGTAACAAAGTGATAAATGACCAGATGCTGAAACTGTGTGACACCGCATGGTGGAGTAAGACCTAAAATTTGGCAGTAGGATAGTACGAACAGTTACAAGTTCATAATTTATAATTTAATGATATTTAGTCCCTTGCTACCTATTTTGAATTTTCATTCATCAGTTCTACTCATTCTCCCTCCAGATTGCCTCCCCCCCATCAACCTTAAGCAAAGGAGATGTTTTAAGTTTGTGGGTTTTTTGTTGGTTGGAGAGGTGAATGTTTTAGATGGGAGCTGTGGGTACCGTAGCATAAGCCTTTTCTTGCTTTTCTAACTTCCTTCTCTCCTCGTGTACTAATTCTCTCTCTGCACACTTTGTGTCTCTAGCCACACACAACCTCTACTAAAGACCCCAGAATAGAGAGCATTTATGTTCCAAAGTAAGCAGAGACCTCTAATAAACAACCTTTCCGCTTACTGTTTGCATGGGAATCCTTACAAGTACATTGCTTCTCTGCAGTTACATGAAGGACTCTTTAAAGCATAAAACTGTCCAGATTATAATCTCATTTTTGCATGTCTAATAAAGAGCTTTATTATATTTTTGACTGCAAATAGCTAAACGAGGCAGCTGGTGCATAATGGTATACATGGCCTTTTTGTAGTGAGCTGGCACTTTGCATTGGAATACAAATGTCTTGGCATTACTGAAATAGCTTTTCATATAGGGCCAGTTATATTATAAAGTTACAAGATGTAAAGACCAAGTGCCTCATAAGGCAGTCGATGTGTAATGGCATCCTGTGCAGAACGTGAACACTCCATGGCTCCCAAGAGGCAGCTGGTTAATAATGCACAGATTTAAATGTATTTGGCAATGGCTGCTTCAAGAGGCACTATAAGGGTATTAAGCTTAAAGATATTTTATTCATCATTTCTTTAACCTTCATTTGATACAGTCTGATATCACATATTGTTAGGTATAACTTGCTGCCTCATTAGTATTTCACTGAAAGGAAATGGGTGACATTCACCAAGTCTTCACATAATTCACATAATTTCAAGGTCTTTTGTTACTTTTGGATGGGAGCATCTAAGAATCAAAGCAAAATTACAAGCAAAAAAGCGTATAGGTTATTTTTAAACAGAAGATGTCTATGCTGATTGTAAGGTAAATTTGGTTTGATTTACTTCACAGTAAGAAGTCGTCATGAGGTGTGTTGGTCATGAAAGTTGCACAAGCCACAAGTGTGATTCATCATGGACATTGCAGCGAGTTCCTCTCCTGATAATTAGGAATTGAAGATCTCTGGCATAGTTTTACTGTTTGCCTATTTGTTACAATCAAGAAAACAACCCAAAAGAGCTAATAATCTTATGTATAAGTACAGCATTCTGGACTGTGGCCACAGGAGAACCACCAGTTCACTTGATTGATTGTAGTTGAGAATGAAACGATTGTGACTTTTTATTTTAGGGAAGTTGTTCTGAAAACATCTGGTGGCTTAATGCAGGATTTTAGCCTCAAAGACACAACTACATGCAATAATTGCAATATAACTGTTTATACATGTATTGGAATTCTGCTGGGGAGAGGGGATGGAAAAATATTTAGGCCAGACCCCTAGTACTTTTTTCTCTATAGACTACAAGAATACAGCAATAAGGGAGGTATGGAAGCTGTCCTGTATGCATATGTTATCAAGACCAGGAACTGTATGAATTTTTCCTGGAGAATACTGGCGATTACCTAGCAAAAATATTACCTGGTTCTTGAGGTAGTCAGGAAAAACAAAGCTCCATCGAGGGAATATATATATGTATTTTTGGACAGTGTTAAGAACGCAATTGCTGTTGCTCTGGGAATGCTGTTGATAGGACGATGCACAAGCCAAACTCAAATGTGTCAAAGTTAAGCACTGCTCTTTTAATGGATCCAGTTCTCTGACAATCAGAAACTGGAAGTCAAGGAGAGAAGGCATTCCTTAAATAAATGAGAGCATACGGTTTGATTCCTGTGGTGGGATTTGTCAGATGGAATGTTAGTTATCCACATTTTGGCTGATCCCTAGAGGCTCCCTTTGAAGTCTGTGGGACAAATGGTGCTGTGATATGATCCTTCTGAGTTTAACAGCAATTTGTCTCCATAAGTCCGAAGGGATGAATTAATGTGTAACTGCCCACATGGCAGCCATATTAAAACTGAATCCCTGTCATAAGGTCCAGTACAAAGTTAATAAAACTTCTCTCCAGACAGCTCTCATGGAGCAATACATGGGAGGGGAGGGGGTAGTGGTATGCTCTTGGTTATCCCACAAGTATTTACAGTTGAGGAAGAAAGACTTGCTTCCAGAGACTAATTTGATATTTCCCAAATGTTCCAAGGTCAGTTCAGTGAGAGCACAACACAGGTAAGTCTCATTCATTATATCTAAATTGTCTTCCACTCTTCTCAGATAATTTAGCATTTCCCACATGAAATATGTAGGAGCAGAACCTGCAACCGGACTAATTTTCCTGCCAGCTAGAAATTCATGAGAGTATACACATATCAGACAGAAATTCCAGCCAATGCTAATGTCATGATCTGAATCCAATGCAAGTGGAGAATTGTCACGTAGGTATCCTTCTCAGCTTGCACGTGCCACAACTGTACCTCAGCCACAAGATCTCTCAGCTGATACCGTGTACATTTCTTCTCCAAGGAGACTACTGGAAATAATCATTGCACCTTTCCCTTCTCCTGTATCAGTTCTTCCTTCCCCGGGAAGCATGACTGAATAGAAAATATTAAGTTTAAATAGCCCAGAAAATTAGTACAGAAGTTTTTACTAAATATGAAGAAAAATAGTATTTCCAGATGCAGTGGTTTATTGTTTTCTAATGCAGCAAATTCTGCAAACTAATGAGAAGCACTGATTATTCATTTCTATATTGAATGTATTGAATACTGTGTTGTGCCCCACACATTTTTCTCTTTTAAATACGCAAGTTAGGTTTACAATGGTAAATGAGTAGGGAATATAATTTGAAGTAGTGTAAATGTGAAAATAGTCTCTCATAAATTATGAGAGAAGGGTAGCAATGTGTTTTAGTACTTTGCCTCCCAAATGATCTTGATGCTGTTACAGGCAAATAGCATTTCATCTACCTCTGAAGGACAGCTGTCTGTGACATGGAGGTGTGCAATTGCTGGCCACAACATTACACAGGCTTTTAAGAAAAGGCATGAATGTTACATGTAATTGAAAAGCACAGGAAAATTTATAAAATGTAAGTTAATGGAATAGAGGGAGTTTGTGCGGGGAACCAGAGCTTTATAACTTTTGAAAGTGATCACGTGCCGGTTTTAGCAACAAAAGGATCTGTAAGACTTGCATTTAAATCTCGTTTGAGATGCATCATCACTAGTGGCATAGTGCCTTTTGATTCCTTAAGGGGATTTTATCTTGGTATAGACCCCATGCAGTAGAAATCTGTTAAATCACTTGGCTCTGCAGAGTTTCTGGTAGAACATCTACTTTAATGACCAGATGTCAGTGAGCCTAATTTGTGAGATCTGATAACATTTTAGTCCAAGGTAATGTGAATGATTTTCAGAGATATGTGTATCTATATAATTATATGCATAAAAATGTCTTGATTGCAATTACAGATCAAGTATTTGCATGTGGCTATGGCTCGCCAAATGCCTGGCTTCGCATGTTTGGTTGCTATTTTGTACTGTATGAAGACTCAAATCAGGCACTCCTATCTTAAAATTTTATGAATAACACCTGAATAGATGCTGAACAGATGTTTAACAACCAGAGGAGGCAATATGAGACATTTGTTGTTTTCCTCTGTTCTTGTGCTAATAAAAACTTTGACATCATCTATTGTTTTTAAAAGTATAATTATTTTGGAAGAAAATCTGGACCTAGCTCTGCACACTGTATTGGAAGATAGCTGCCAGGTCTGGATTCAGTTTCACATGGGATGGTGGGCAGGTGAGCAGTTTGCTCTGCAATGAGTGATTTCTGGATCACGTAGGAAGGGAGATGCCAATATGAAAATTTCTGGCACTTTTGCTGTAACTTGGTCTTGAGGCCTGAAGTACTCATTGCCAAGTGGTACCTGCAGCTGAAGAGGGCCTTATAATGACTGCATGAATGAGAGTGAGAGTTGGAAACAAAAAACAATATAGCCCATGAGCACTGCATATTGTCTGTAAGCACCCATTTGTCTATTTATCTCTTAATCTAGTTAAGTGGTTGAAGGTACTTACCGCCAGGAGGGGACAGTTGTCTTCTCTTGGAGCAAGGTTATAGCACTCCCAAAGACTTCAGTGTAACTCTACAATTTTTCGTAATGCTCAGGACTTTATCTATGTTGGAGCCACATGATTCTTTGCCCCAGGAGATCTCCTACCTGGCATGGGATCTTTTTACAGAAGCCTGACATTTGCTGAGAAGAATGTCTTCTCCAAATAATAAAGGAAGGGCATGGTCTCTTAAGGACATGAAACTTAGTTTCTCTGCTGCGTTATGTGGCAGAGGGAGTTTGGTTAATATAGTACACCACATCCTGTGCTGGAGGAAAGTACTTTTAGCTCCTTTAAATGTGCTAAGGGATAGATGGGCAAATGGGACATATTATCTGCCCTGACTGCACTACGTATAAAATACTTGTTTTGCTTTACTGATCAACCTTTCTACTGAGATGTAAGAACTACTTCCATTCCAGAAAGTACAGTTTGCTGTAGTGACTCAAAAGACTTACATTTGCTTTAAGAGTGTTCCAATCACAGTAATTCACTCTAATAACCATGTTGCCCTTTTTTCATAGAAAAACCTGTCTGTTGTAATCTTTTTTGATTTCTTGCTTGCTTTTACCATTCTCTGCTAGGTCATCTGCTGCATTTTAGAAGATTGGGAATGAAATATTGTAATAATAGAACTCCAGAGACTTTAAAACTTCTGGCATTTAAATCTTGCAAATAGGACTGACAGCAGAAATTAGGTTACATAAGCATGTGGTGAAGTTTGAGATGAGCAGTCGCATCGCTTGCACCTGGTAAAAATAGAACTAGGGTAAGGATACTAGATTCTGGATACCAGTACCTAACAGTAATGTTGAGCTATTAGGAACATTCATTGAAGGCCTTATAAATGACCGACATATCTGTAGGCATAGATCCACTTTTAGGTTATATGTTAGGTTAGCCACTATGGTAGGTGTTATATGGTAGGTTACATGTTAAGTTAGCCACCATGTTAGCCACTAATGGGTGGGGCACATAAGCTCCCTGTACAAAAATTCAGCCTGAAGAGCTGGCATCAACATAGGCAGATGCAGAAAATGCAGAGGAAAAGTATTTATAACACATTTTGGCCTCCTCTGAAAGAGAGGAATTTTTATTCTAGTCTTGCACTTTACTTTTCTTGACTTTTACAGGTTCATGGAGGTGTCTAAAATTCTATCAAAACCAAAAATGTTTCAAGACCTGAGAAATCTTTTTCTAGCTATGTTTTAAAGCAGGACTTTATATCTGGAGTTTTAATAGCAGATACTTATATGATCGTGGCCTTTAGGTTCTACGGAGTTAGAGGGTGCTTGGGGTTATAGTTCTCATACTTGTGTGCCTGTAATGCTCTTCTGTGTTCCATTTTAGGTCTTTTAAGCCTGGAATCTGTGCTTCCCTTAGAGCAGCAGCACGTGCACCTGAAGGATGCCAGTACTGGACTGTGTCTGGATTGCTTCCTCTCTTAGTCTGCTAATGAGGTTTGCTGTTTAGATGATCTGATGTGTTTACCTCCTGAAAACAATTGAAGAATTTTGTGCTCTAATTAACCAGTGCAAACGAGTACCAACCGTAGAACCTGGTGGTTCGCTTGATTTAGATATTCAGATAGGAAGTCTGCTCTGCTGTTGTGCATCAGTAGTAATTTGTTAAGGAGTTAGGGGTGTGATGTAGGAGTATTGAGTATGAGCCTAAAATATTTGTGTGAAGAAGCCCTGGATTTCAAACTGAGAAATATTTTTCAGAGTTTGGGTAAACATTGTTTTTTCCTGTAACAGTCCAATGAGCTTTTCTGGATGTCAAATTTTTTGAGGGACGTATTTTAATTGTGGGATTATATATGACATTAAATACAACATCGTGTAACCTTAATAATTTTTCGGAAGAATGAGCTACAATTCGAAGACAGGACCAAGAACAGAGACTATTAAAAATCGTGTTCTTAAAACAAAAAATATGTGAAAGTCTGACAGCATCAGCTGTGAGCCAACATACTGATGAAACCTGACATGAAATATCGAATATCATGATGTACTTGCTGCGAAAATGAGAAAACAAACCACAACTCTTCCAGAAAAAAATAATGGGGCTGAAACAAAGCTTCTCTGCTCTGTGACTTGCAAGCAATGCATGAAGACCTTGCCAGACTTCTGATGGCGATTTTACTTGAATTTGGATTCAGTTACAGTATAATAACACTTTTATTGCTGCTATGCTAATTCCTTATAAGAAAAATGTATTCTATATTATTCACAATTTCAGCTGTGAAATTGCCATATGGTAATAGGTAGAGGTTTATGATGTTATAATGCACTTTACCCTGTGATGCCATCATAGCAGCAGAATTTACAAGGAAAGGCTTTTTTAAAAAAAAAATCTGTGACCTTTTAAGAAATAGTGTCATTAATTTGATAAGAACGGGAAAGAAATAGATTACTTCTTCCTCCTCACCTCTTATCCCTAAGGAAAATATCTTTGGAGATTCTTGATGTTCCTCAAATTTGACAGAAAATCAGAAGTACTCTTCCAAATATCCTCACATTCTTGAGTCATTTTGTCAGCTTCTAATTTCAGTTGCACAATTTCTTGTTTATTATTATTTTTCCTTTTCTAGATACTTGAGAAACATTTCACAGTATGGACTGAAATAGAAATAGTTAAAAACATTGTGATTTCTTTGAGAAGGCTGTGCTGGAGTTTTGTCCTTTTTTGGAAAGGATTTTTAAAGTTCCCTGACATATGTGGAGTGATTGTCGTTACTGCAGTGCCTCACTACAGTGAAGATGGTCCTTCTTCCAGCTCTGTATTAGATCCCTGAGTAATTTCTAAATCAATACCAGAAGAAACTTCATTATTAAGTGGAAAGTTAATGAGGAAGACACTCTCCCTACATTTAATATGATATTTTTGGTAGTCTGCTTAAGAAACTTACTGCTTAGGGTACAAACTGCATGAACTCCTTCCTATTTATTCTACATTGTACTAGTTTCAGTACATAATTCTTCTGGATGGCAGAGGGATCTTGGTTTCTCCTCCTTAAATCTTGGAATATTAGCATATTTTACATTAAACAACTATCAGATAATGCTATCAGATAAAATATAGGCCTGGAAAAGGATGTAAGATGCCACGCACTGGGCTATTCTCTCACCTGTTTTGTTTTGTGCATCTTGCCCTCCTTTGCACAGCTTCAAATATGGACAGTTGTTTGGACAGAGAGCTAAATCATATTGAAAAATAAGATTTTGGATCCTCAGTCTTCCAAAAGCATGGAAACTGGACCAATCTGTTCCTAGCCAGGGAACTTGTCTGTTTTGAAACATCATCAAATATGCACCGAAGAACAATGTAGGAGTCAGACAGAGGAAGAGATTCAGGCTCTGATTGCTAGACTCAAGAAGTCCCTTAATACAGTTTGTATCCGTGTCTGGAATAATGGTGGAATTTCAGAAATAACTGCTGCTTAGTTTTTCTTATTGGCCAGTCTAATCAGCTTCATTCTGCAACACTATTCTCTCTGTCCTTCTCCATATATTTTGACTGGCAAATCACTGTTGTTGAAGCACCTAAATATGTGATCAAAAGACTTAGCTTTCAATTCAACTGGGCATTTGAATTATACTATTTTTTTTAAGAAATTATTTGAGGCTGCTCCTGTCTTCTTTCCAAGACACACACACACATACACAAAAAAAAGAAAGAAAGCAACCAATGCATAAGTAATTTAACTTTTGAACTATAAAAATGAAAACAAAAGACAATTGAACTTGAATGGAAGTTTTTTCAGTTCTTTGTCTCTCTCTCAAGCCAATGTTATACAACAGTCCTCCTTTTGAAAAGATGAAACACTTGATCTCTTTTGAATGCTTCAAACATCAGATGCAACACCTAATAATACTTTATCAATAGAATATTAGAAAAGACTCTTTGCTCAATTTTTCACTGTCCCCATCTAATTTTTTAATAAATTAATAGCAACCAGAAAGTGTATTATTCAGAGCTTTTACAGGGTTTTCCTATTGAAAATCAAGTACGTATTACAATTCCATAAGAGTTTATCATTTTGAAATGAAGATTTGTGAATAAGACTTGTTTACCTTGGAATGTAACACAAAGGTTACTGAACTAGAAAAATTGTACGCTGAAGTTTAGTTTAGTGAAACTGCTCTATTCTATGTTATTCTTATTTATCTAGATATGCCTAGTGTGTCTCCACAGGTCTCTGTCGATATATGTACTCCGCTTCGTGGTTATCCTTGGAGATTAAAATTGCTGAATAAAAGATTCTATCATTGTATCTTGCAGGTCAAATTGTATAGGTCATGGATTAAAACAAACAGACAACCAAAAGGTACTTTTTGTATCACAGTCACAGTGCACAAACTTTTGCTTTTCCTCATCTTTTCTTGCAATCCACACTTTAGAAAAGAATAATAAAAAGTAAAAAACTGAGAACTCTGTCCCTGAGGGTATCTAAAATTCAGCAGCAGAGACTCCTAGCTTTCCTTCTACCATGCTTTTCACATCACAAGGTATTTTCTACCTTTTTAGATATATTTTGCTACATACCTTAGTCTCCTATGTTCCCTTTTCTGAAATGGAATCTGCAGTCTAGGGGGTTGCAGGAAACAATTCAGGTGGAAAAAAAATTTAATTGACTGTGAATTAAAAGCCTGCAAAATAGGCTCTAATTCAATTATTTGAGAGTTGAGGGAAGACTAGAAAGTAATATTTTAAACATAAACTTTCATGTGATCCTGTAACACTATTTAGGATGCAGAGGTAGCCTTCTAAAAACCAGAACATCAATAAATTAACTGAATTGTTTAAAACTGTTTAAAATTATTTCTGACATGGAAAACTAGGAATTTGAGTATTTTCTTAGTAATATTGCCCATTAGATATGGTGTATAAATTAATTGGGCAATCACTGCAAAGAGGCTTGCTTGCTTTGACTAAGATTTTATCATTATTTACAGTCACAGTTTATTCTAAAGAAGAAAATTATTGCTTTTTTCAGGCATTAGCATGCTGCATTTTAATGTACTGCTTTCACTGAAGATCTCGAAGCATATTTCTTGGGTAAGAGATCGTCACAGATCCTGAGTTTTTAACACTGATAATTTAACATTGTCTCATCGAAACATCTAGCGTTAACAGGACTGCTGTGACAAGAATTCCAGATTCAAAAATCACTGAAGTGGCAGTGTAGGACAAATAGAGCAATGTTATAATTTCTGTCCATGGCCAATGGAGATTGCACAGAAGAAGGTGGGTAATGCTGTTTTGGGGAGTGCTAGCTTGGTAAGGAAGCAGCTATAAGAGTGCTAGATAATACCTAGAGGAGTATTTGTCAATATGAAAATGAATTCCAATGCGTGGTTACAATACAAATCTTAATGAAGCCAATATTATAAATCAGTTTCATCTCCTATTGCACACATCTTGACCTCCATGGATGTATACTACTCTCAGCAAAGCTCACCTAGCTGTTTTCATTGTTGAGAACCATCACACTCAAAATCATTTCATGGTCAAAAGGGAACATGCAATGTATATGGAGCGAAGAATTTTTATTTTTAACAGTCTAATAGTAAATTAGTAAGTAATTAATACAGAAAAGACTCAATACATTTAAAGTTATTTGCCCACACAAACACCTCAATCCAAGCACACCCTCTTAATAGCTCTCTCATTTTTTTTTTCTTGTTGGTGTTATGTTCAGCCATTCAGTGGTCCTCTGGATTTTCAGAATAGCCATTTCACACTCTCTTGAGAAGAAAACTACCACCAGCCCTTGCCAGAAGGAGCATGATGTTCATAGTGGGGCTTTCTTCCTTTCCATTGCCAATAAAAACATGACCTTGGTATCACCACCTTCTTCCTCTTCAGTTTAGAGTCCTATTTGGGTTTGTTACAACAATCTACCTCTTTTTCTGAGTGAGCAGGGAAGCAGGACCACTGTTCACTGGATGGTATAACACAGCCTTGGCTCACTTCAGATAGGTACTCACGCCCAGGCAGCTGAGGTGACCAATGCCACCGGGACCAAGCCCCAGAAGCCCCAGAAGCTGCTGGGTGCTTCTGCTAATCATGGCCAAAATCACATTTACTGGGCTAGAGAGACTTTGTATGGGGTTAATTACTAGTCCTTTTTCATGTTTTTTGTGAGGATCCTTAAGTTTAAGGCCACATTTTCCAAAGGTGACCTCTAATTTCTTGGGTTTTGGCTTACCAGCGTCACTGTAGTCAGTGGGTCTGTTTTTTCGCAAGCTGCTGAGTTTTCCCTCAACTGAGATCAGTAGCAACAGTGATTACTCAAGCTGAGTGTGTCTGTGTGGGCATCAAAGCTCTGGGTAAGTGAATTGTGCTGGAGTGTAACTCACTTACTCAAGGTCGTACTTTGAGTCAGCTGGAAGCCTGCAATCTGCTGATGCAGGGTTCATGAATGCTCTCTCCGTTGCTGAATACATGGATTTATACTTCCACCTGTTGTAATTCATGACCTGTGTGAAGGGAATATAATTTAAAAGAAAAGGAGATCATCTGAATGAACAGAAACCTGTTTTTCAAAATGGAAAATGCTTAGTTGTTTGGGGGGCTTTCAAAAGTGGATTATGGTGTGTTTTGATTTTGTAGACGCAAACTCTCATTGCGGCATCTGGTGTGAATTTAACTCTGAAGGAAATCTTGAGGGGAAATAAAGCTACCTAAAAAGTGCAAATCAGCACACGCGTTCCATTTAACAGGTGAAAAAGATGCAGCGTAATCTCATTTTTTTTAAATTCAGTTTTCTGTGATGGAGAGATTTGCCGAAGTGGACTGGCAGATTAAGGGGTAGAACCAGCATGTTAATGAGAAAAGCAAAACAACCCTTAAAGGGCAGATTTCTCTGCATTAGCTAGTCACTCTCCACATGAGTTTAGTCTCTGTTGCTTGCAGTTGAATGCTATCCTTTTTCAGTATAGAGCTTTCTTCTGAGAGGTCCATTATCAAAACTCATTTATCAAATATAACATCAAAAGAGCAAGATGCAGTTCAGATGGAACTCTAGGTTATGGCTAATAAACATTTATTAACAGGGAATTTTGTCTTACTGGCAAGATACTGTCTTCAGCTCAGAAATTTCTGGAAGCTGAAACCACTTCTTAACTCCAGAGAGAGAGCTCCAGCAGGATTCTGTACTTGCTATAGCTCTGCTCTGCAACAGCCGTTATATGTATTCAGTTTCATTTCTTAAAGTTGGGCAACAACAATAGTTCCATTGATTCTAATGTCAGTTTTAGTATTTTTTTTGCTTCTAGAACTTTATATCGCTAAACAACATATTCTTTCATCATTTTAGTGTGTCTGGTGTGTTTATAGCTGCTTGATTGTGAATTCTCAACCAAAAACTTCAGTTCCTAGGATTTTCACTGATTATCTTCTTATCTCCTTGGCAATTAATCTAAAAAAATACTTCCTGTTAAATGTTGTCCCACAACTTCTTCTCTATACAGCCCTGGGGTATATAAGCTCCACTCCCTGTCTGTGGGATCCAGCTAACCTTTCTGTGCTCCAGCTGGAAGCTATTGCCTAAGAGAAGGGGCAGATCGGGACTTCTCTGCCAGTGAGAGGAGTTTAATTGTGATTCAGTACTAGAGGTGGTTCTGTAATGATACAAGTTCTCCTACACCTACAGAAGTCACCTGAAAAGAACTTACTTGTTCTAAGGGAAGACTTTGTGAAATAACTCTGGTTTTAAGTTTCCTCCAACTTCCTGAAGAAGAGCACCGTGACTGAATGGGCCTTTGAAACTGAACTCCCGCCAGAGCATCTACAGTGCTTCTGCAGGGAATCACAGAATCATCCTGGTGTGAACAGACCCGCGGAGGTCTCTAGTCCAACCTCCTGCTCAAAGAGGGGTCAGCTAGATCCAGCATGAGCTTTGCTGGCACCTGTGTCCAACTACCTGAGATGTGGAGGCAGGTGGTGCTGGAGAGTGGGTATGTGTGGAGAAATTGTCTCTGGAGGGCTTCACTACGGTGTTTAAGGCTGCTTGTTTATGACTAACGTTTTGAATTCTTCAGTAGTTGTAAAAAATGTCATCTCTTACTTGTAGTGATTAATTGACCTTGTTGTTACCTTGTAAAAGATCTTCGTTACGTGTTTTTCTTTAGAAGTTT
The DNA here is from genome assembly GCF_000703405.1 of Apaloderma vittatum. Classification (NCBI taxonomy): domain Eukaryota; kingdom Metazoa; phylum Chordata; class Aves; order Trogoniformes; family Trogonidae; genus Apaloderma; species Apaloderma vittatum. The sequence goes on from NW_009704244.1 coordinate 56,977, forward strand.
TGGTGAAATCAGATGAGGTTGATTTAAAGGAAACCTTCAGTGGCCTCACTGCTTCTACTAGTAATAGCCAATAAAGCAATTCTCGTAGGAAATATTTCCTTGCTTTAAATAAAGAGAATGTTTGAGGTAGAATTCAGTAATAGATCTTGTATAAAACCAAAGAGTGGAAAAACAAGGCCCAAGTCTTAGTTCAATGAATTGCTAATGCTCTCAAAAATTATGTTTAGCAGCCTGAGGCTTTGAAATAACTGAAAGAACGCCGTAACACTTGCCAAAATGATTTAATTATTTGATGGAATTTGTGTAGGAATAATTTTCTTACTCAAGTATTTGACTGTCAACTCTTCTGAATCTGTTTTAAGCATATTTAAAACTGGTTTAATACAAAATTAATTACTCTGTGCAAAATCAGGCATAATTTGGTTGCCTTTTGATTTTTGCAAATACACAAAAACATTGAAAATGTTAACTATGTATTTAAAGCACCTTAAGGATCTGGTGGTGCTGGTGTTTTTCTTTCTTACTATGGTATAACTTCATTTTATTTTATTTTTTTCTTACAAGACAATGAAACTTTTCAAAGTTGCTTTTCTGTTTGTAAAGGCAAAACAGGCTTGAAGTTTCTTTCCCTCTATTAGGTACCTTGCTGCTTATTCTTTTTGGAGAAGTGGAATAAAATTGCTGATGTTGACATAATTCATTCAGTAGGGTGTCAACAGGTAAGTAGGGCACTTTCTAAAATGTGATAGGCGTCGCAAATTATATACTTTCATTTCTTTGTGCTAGGCCTTTGATAATGACAGGTACACTTACTACTGGCTTGCTTCTAATTCTTTCTTACCTGCTTAACATGAAAGCTTCTTGTACTAGAACACAAAAAACCTTGTTTCCTATCCAACACTGAGAATGGGGAAAAATGCAGACAACGTTCACACAGCTGGTTACCGTTCAATCACCTTGAATATCAGAAGTGGTTCCAAACAGAACTCCAGGTATCGTTATCTTTTTCCCCTTAGGAAAAGCAACGGCTGGCCCATGCCTCTGTGACCTCCTCTTAACTTGGGACAACACGTAAGGGTACTACCCCTGGGAACTGAGTGATATCTATAAGGCAGAGTTTAGAATAGAAGCAGAAGAGTCTCCACTTGCAGGGTGGTCTAATTTTTTTAAGTGCCTTATCCTAATAAACCTCACTTTGTGCATCAGACTGGGAACTTCATTCTTTCAAGGGGCAGGTAGCAGCAGAGGGTTTACCTGCAGCACCTCAGCCATTGCCTTAAAATTACACCGATAGGGATATGGATTACTGAATTTAACAGTCAGAAATCAACTTGAGGGGACAAAAATGGAACTAAAGTTGTTTTCATTAAGGCTTATCTGTTTGTATCTTACTGTTAGGATTTTTCAAATAATTTATTCTTTTTTTCCACTAGTGTAATGGTACTGTCATCGTTGTTAACTTATGCAACACGTCAGAGCTTTGAGGACTTTGACACTTACAGGAAAAGCTCATATGACGTAAAAAGAAGCCTCTTCACTCTTGAAATGTCCAGTGTCCCTACTGCAGTGAAACTGTGCAAAAGTTCTCGTGTTAGGAAACTTACTTAACCTGTTCTTTGCAGGAGATGCAAATAGGTCACTATCTTTCTGAATGCAATTTAAGCACTGAACTGCTTCATGTTTTAATATGATTATATTTGGAAGTAGTATTATAATAGTCTTCTTCTTCCACCCAAAAAGAGCATACTAGAACCCAGAAAACTGAGAAGATTTACTGTCTGAAAATTGTGATGAGGATGCTGCCAAGCCTCTGATGCTGTGAGACAAGACTGAAAGAAGTTTTATCTGTTTTATGTATTTTGATTATAAATATTTATGTATTCTTATGCATTCTAGCAAAGAAACAAAGATGAGCTGAAAAAGCAGAAAACAGAACAGAAAATGTAATTCCTACTTTATCTAGGGAGAGGTCTTATAATTGTTTTTTAAGGTTGGCAATAACCCATTGTGTTACTTGTGTATCTTCATGGGAGGAAGATAGCGTAGGAAGTGGTCATTGCCAAAGGTACCATTGCTGCCATTGTTCTTTGCTGCTGCTGGTGAAGGAACAAGCTCAGGTCGCCATTCTTCAGCAGTTATGCTAAAGTAAATTCTGTCTTTTTTTTTTTTTTTTTCCCCAAAGAGCGTTTGAAAAAGCCCATGTACAATACCAGCTGCCAGGAAGCACTGATGGCAAAGTTTCATTACAATGTTGGTATGTGCTGAAGTATTTTCTGAAGTAGTTACTTAAAATATCTGGTAGTAGCTTCCCTAGAAGTTTTGTAATCACTAGTTTTGATGCTAAGCTGCATCCAACCTAAGTATTTTCCTCCTGTTTATCAAAGTCCAATGTGATTAAATTAGTGGAATGAAATGCGAGGCTCTCCAGCAAGTCAGAACTTGTCAAAATATCATGGAATGAAATAACAATAGTAGAACTTTAGAAATTTTTTTAAATTAGTATAAACAAAATGTAGGGAGTCAAAATGCTTTGCTATTAAAGTATGTAGAACTACAATTTCAACTAACATTGTACTTCTTAAACAAAAATAATGAACAGAGGCACTTTATTTATTTTGCAGCTAAGTACTTTTGTAGTCATACTGTGTAGTAAAATGGTAGCAAAAAGATAAATCAGTGGCCCTACTGCTTGTACATACTTGTTTAGGAATACTTAATTAAGTCACTTGGAGTATATCTGAAGCTTTCTCCATATCTGAAATGGCAGAAATGTCCTTCATCGTTTTTCTTAACCTCTGTTTCTCAATTGGCCCAGAATTCATAAATCAATTTCTGTGACTTTTACATCCTTTTCCATTGTGCATTTTGGGACTAATTTTTACTTTTAGGAGTTTTACAATATGTGCCAGTACTGACAAAATCAAAATATCTGTATCCTTTAGGAGTGTTCACTTGACTGATACAGTGAATTTTACATTGAGCTTGTAGCACAGTCGAAACATAAAGGCAAATCTGTCCTATAAATGATTCGTCAATGACAGGAGTAAGATAAATATTGTGCAGGGAGAAAAAAAATCTACACTATTCTGATATTGAAATCGCAGCTGGACTATTGTAAATTAAGGGCCTGATTCTCATTGCTTCAGCATAGCTCCATCGATGTGAGCAAAATTTATGTGAGCATCCTGCACTTGAATACCCTCAGCTCAGACACACATTTTAGAATCACTACTTTCCTCTCAGCCCATTACAAAATTAAAGATAGCCCACTGCAAAATTAGAGACTGTTTATAGACTTGGAATGTTTGGATTTGTTTCTGATTTGGGTGTATTTCGAAATGTAGCATGGCTTTATAAGCTCCGTGTTCTGTGCTTAATTATCTCCCATGCATGTGAGGTATTGAAAGATCAAAGTGCCTTACAGAGCCCCATACATGCTGCTGTCAGCGTTTGCTGCTTCTTTTAAAGATGTAATTCTCTTCCTAAGTCCCTTCCTTGCGGTGCTACCAAATCAGGGCAGATATAGTTTATGTAACTTGGGGATTCATTCTGATGAATTCCCCTCAGCAGTTTTCAAAACCTCTTTTCATTTACTCTTCCGAGTGTTTACAGATCCTCTAGAATTATCATTTGTTTCCCAAGTCACTAGCAATGATCTTTGTGATGTTTCTCTTTCAACTTTTAAGCTGCCAGTATAGCTGATTTATGTTCTTTTTTGAAATTTTCCCTTTGGTACTACTGATGGGACAACTATTTTACTAAGCAGTAACATGCCGAAAATTAATAGACTTTGTTTCCTACTGACATTGTAAGATATCCAACACTCCAGGCTGCAGCTGGTTTTTGTTGCTGGGTATTCTTGTTTGTTTTTAAAGGAAAAATAAAGAGTATCCCTTTCCTTCTGCATGTTTCGTATCTCATTTTCTTACATAAATGCTGTTAGTCTGCGTTATATAAGTAATTCATTTTTTTATTACTGTGACACATGGAATTCTTTAAATAGTAATAGTTGAAGTACTGGCAAAGCACATAAAGGGTTGTAAATGAATGAACAAACACATATATTTTTCCCTCTTAAGAATGAAATTATCAGAATTAGTAGCATAAAATTGTTAGTTGGTGAGTAAAATTATGATTAGAATATTGTCCTCAGAGAAAGTTAATTAAAAAAAAAATTAAAATCAATTGATCAAATGTTGACAAGCTGTGATTGAAACTCAAGAAAAATGCACTGTTTACAAATGACAGATGTAGGTAACTACGTAACTTAATTCACTGATGGAAAACTTTAAAACTCCTTTGGAAAGATGTATCTGCTAAAGCTCAGTGTGACAGGGCAAAAAAAAATCTTTTTAAAATTTCAAACTAAATAAAAGGCTAGAACATTTCCTGGCTTTTTGGTCTTTTATTATTGAGGAAGTAGGTAGGTTATCTTTTACACATTCGTCTGAACTGCTCTACGCATCTGTGTGTCATTAGATCGTCATTTCCAGCTCTTACTGCTCTTCCCCCGTGATCACTCCAGATACTCATGTCCGTGACAGGGACTCCTCACGGCAGGGCTCTGCCTGGAGAGTGTCTGAACCTCACTCACAGCTCCGGCACACGGACTTCACTGCAGGGTTCAGACTACTCGTTTATTAGAACTTCACTTACAGGTCCAGTACGTCACTATTGCAGGTTTTGGGGGTACAGTGGAAGAACGCGCCATGCAATCTGAGAAGGAAACAACA
>NW_009704245.1:0-35367 GCF_000703405.1 Apaloderma vittatum
GTTGAAGCTCATGCAGTTTGCACTGGCCCAGAGGTAAGGCTGAGTGGTCTGTAGTTCCCTGGGTTATCTTTGCTTCCTTTTTCAAAGATGGGGGTTATGTTCCCCCTTTTCCAATCTGTGGGAACCTCACCAGACTGCCATGAGTTCTCAAATATGAAAATGTCCCTGCTCACTGCAGGGGAGTTAGACTAGATAACCTTTAAAGATTCCAACCCAAACTGTTTTATAAGGTCAGTATAAGACAAAATTGCTGTGTTTGTTGCCATAGTTCTGCTCGGACAGTGAAGGACTATCCAAGATGAGGTTCTCAGCTGTTGGGAGGGGAGGGACAGAAGCAGAGACAGTTGATCCTGCAGGCACTTCATGCTGGCTGTGAAGAGTAGCCACCACAGGGTGACAAGGACATGTGCAGCATATAGTCAAGTGCTCCCAGACAGTGTTGAACTATGTTTCTTGAGTCTGTGCCCACCTGTGCTCCCCAGGACGCCCACGGAGGAGGTGGCCATTCTGCCTGGTGGGAAGGAGAGCTCAGCGCACATGTCCATGAGCCTGAGCCCTTCCTTTACTATCCCAGATGTCACCTCAATATCCCCTTGAGAATAAGATGTGGCAGCAACATTCAACCCAATGAAAGTAATTTCACTTTGTTGCTTTTGACACTGACCTTTTGCTGATGATTTTGGTTACCTCTGGGTGTCCCTAAGCCAGTTTGACCATTTCCCATCAGACTTCCTCTGGATGTTTTCTTTCTTTGATAGTTGCTGTGATCAGACAAATGGAGGATGACACATCTCCCACTTAGGAGCAAGGAATAGCTAGTGGGATTGTGTTTGACAGCGTGGTTGTGCCTGGCAGTGAGAGAGCACTGGTGTTTAATTGTGGGCCATGCTGGTGTCGGGTAGGTGTAGAGGGAACAAGTGTCTAATAACTATTTGACACAGTTCATTATCAGTCATGGTAAATTAAATAACAAGACATACATTAATTCATTCAATAATTAGCTACCATCATATCAACTTGATAAAAGACTACTATTAAGTAAGCCTGACATTGTATTAATACAGTCTTTAATTTTTAGCATGGAAGATTAAGATAAAGCCACTGCTAAGTATTGCATTGTAACACCTTTTCCAGTTATGTTGGAGTAAACATCTTTTTTGACAGCATTAAAGCTTCCTGAGAACAGTTAACATCAACTCCCATGTCTGGCATTTTTCTGAAATCTTGAGTATTTGTATTAATTGGTCCCTCACGCCCCATTCCTTTGAGAAAGAGCAAATTGGGAATGGTCACTTGCCACAGCAGTGCGGGGTTTAGGGGAGGAAAGAAAAAGGATGTGGTGAAACCACACGGAGCAGGGACTATGCCATGCAGGGGAGCATGAGCAGTAAGGACAGATGGAGAAGTCAACTCAGGTCTGTTGTGGGCTTCCCCTGTGGTGCCTGAGTTCTTTCTTCACCTCTCTTTGCATCTGTGTGAAAATAGGAATGTTGATCTTCTTTATTCGGTGTTGTTTTGTTTGCTATGTCACTGCTAGAGCTGCTGTACCACATGTAGGGTTAACCACAGTTCCCAGGCTGGTTTGGGAGGCACCGAGAGTGTAACAGCTGCTGTGTGTGCTGCCCTGTGTACGTTTTGTCAACCATGTGGAAAGTCCGGGTTTCACCCTAATGTGGCGACAAAAGCAATGTGTGATTTGCGAGTGGCTTGAGCTGGTTATATCTAGCAGATAGCTTCTTCATAGTGAAATACCAGTAGGGAGTGGGACGAGAAACAATTCTGGCACCCACGAGATGTGCTGCCAGGCTTGGCCAGCCACCATGCAGATGATTACCCTTCCCATTTTGAGCATGCTTCCTGGTATTTCCTTTCCCTTCCTGCTTAGCTCCTATGTTAAAATGAGCATGAACAACGGTCACCTGTTGATGTGTACCAGCTCGTTGCCTTTGCGATGTCTCTGGGAAAGTCACTGACTCTCAACGTGGAGCTTTGGAGGTATCTAATTTTAGTTTAACTCCAGAAGCTAGATTTTAAGTTATTTCTGAGGGAAAAAAAACCCAACCAAACAAAAAAAAAACAACACAAAAACCCCAAACTGCTGGAAGATGAGGATTTGGTTGGCAAATAGATATTAACTAACTTGAATATTAATTTCTGTTATATTGCTACGCTGACATGGAACACTGACACAGAAGAGTTGCGGAGGCCTATTGTCACACCTGTGCATTCCTTATTAAATATTGCAGTAACACCAATGGCCAATATTAAAAAATAATGGTAGGCTCAGAAAAAAACCCCAGAAGTTAGCTTAAAATCATAAAAATGAATGGAGCATATACACTTCTTATTTACCTTCCTTTTCTTGAGACTGCTGTTTATGCTTGCAAGGTCTTTTCCTACACTCATATGCTGCATCAACACTTTTTTATTATATTGAAGACCAGACTCCAATGATATCACTCAGCCGAAGGGCCAAGGCTTTAAGAAAAGCAAATATGACAAGATACTTGATAAAATCATGGAAGATGGCAAGCTACTGTGGCTGCTTAAAACATCTTTTCTGGTATAACAAGTTGACTAGACAGATGGGGGAGAGAGCAGGTAGATTTATTCTGAAAAATCACTTTAACAGTGTTCATGCAGGAAAATGATCTCTTGATGGGAGGTGCTAATTGTTATTAATTAAACAACTTGCAGATTATATGATTAGTATTGACCCACAACATTAAAACAGTAAATTACTTATAGAGTGGGCAAGACTACAATACGGGAAATTGAATAAGTTAATAAATCAAAATTAATGGGTGTCTAGAACAATTATAGTCATTAGTGGAACTACAGTCACTTTAAATATGTAAAGGGAAGTCCATAAACGTTAATAATGTTTTGTTGGAAAGGGAAACAGAGATATAGCCTACTCCTGAACCCACATTAGGGGGCATCAGATGGGGGTGCACCTGTGGACAGGAGAGGCATTTCTCCTCTGTGGCTTTCTTAAGGCAGCTTGGAGAAAGTGCTTGCAAGCTGTACGCAGTATGCACCTCTCCACTGAAGCCAATGAAAATTAATGACTGTAAATACCTCTCAGGATCAGACTTTGATGTAATCTCTTCCTAAAGATTAACAAAAAATAAACGGCACTTAATTTAATAAGCCCAAATCCTGCTCCATGCTCATAAGGGCCTTTTGAAGTGCCTTGAAACTTGGGAAATCACTAATGGTTTAGAAGAAAAAACACTGCTGGGCGCTGCTGCTGGGACCCTGGGCTGCCGGTTGCTCACGTTGCTTTTGCTTTCTTATCTGACTGCGTCAATACAGCGAGTTTGTGCCAGCTCAGAGCCAGGGCCTTGGTCCATAACCCTTCCTTCTCCCTCCCTTCTGGGTACAGTGACCACTCACCTGGAGAAACAATGATTTTCCACATTTTCCATGGAAATGTTTCGCTGCCCACCACGAGAGGGGCATCTCCTAGCGGGCACGATCTGGGAGAGGGCTGCGATATTGACTTGGCCCTTGGCTACAGCTGGAAGACGAGCCCTGGAAGCTGAGGTACTTGCCCACAGCAGGCTTCTAGGGATGTCCATGCAGGCTGTGTCATCTCCTACACAAAATGAGCGTGTACTTTGGCAAGCTGGTTCCTGCAAACCTCTCTTTGGGAAGCACAGTTGCAGTTACTGGTGTTTTGAATGCCATGCATGGCACGACATGTTCCCCAGCCTTTCTTGCCACAGCTTGAAACAGAAGAGAAGGAGCCCTGCTCAGTTCAGTGGCAGAGCCTTCAATGACTTGAGTGGAATGACATGCTTGGTCTCAAACTACGAAGTCTCACATATGCCTGTGAGGTCTCCAGTTGTGGAAGGGAGAAGGGCTTGTGCTTGTCAGATAAACTGTTTTCACCACTAAGGATATAGGACCTTGTGTTCAAAGATGATGATCTTCTCGCTCTTCAACATGAAGCCGCAGGTGCTCGATGCCTCTGGAAACTATGGTCACTGGTTCTGATGTATACGCAGACACGTACAAAGAGCTGCTTTTGAGAAGAGAGGATGACAGGAACACACTCTGAACCCACGACAGGGCAAAGGCAGTAGTATGCTATGGAGTATACTCTCCCTTATTTGTGTTAGTTTATGTGAAAATCCACCAAAGCCTTAACACCCAGACTCCAGGAAACTGAACCTCTCCAGCCATTTTATATCCAGAAGGAAAGTTGTACTCTGTTATTGAGGCAGATTTAATCAACAGGAACCAGTGCTGGAGGGCAGTAACAGATAAGCAGAGAAATTAGTCCCAGAGTCATTGTAATTAAAAACATCTGGGTGATGTCAGCCTGCCTAAAAGACCATTTTCATAAAGAGTTTGTGAGCACTCCTTGAATCCTTGTGCTAATTGGCAAGAGCAAGCCTTTGCTTTACATGCCACATTTCTGTGTGTGTGTGTGTATTTCTGTGCAATATTTATGGGTTTGGATATTCCAACAAATAGAGTTTTCCCATTTTAAATGTTGGAAGACCAATGCCACTTAGGAATTTACAAGGACAAATCGATGGCCAGACTCCTCAGCAGATGGAAATGTTTAACAAATTTCTATATCCACCGAGGAGACTTACTACAGATGTATCTTGCCCAGAGACTTCAGCCAAGTCTTTATTTGTACGTAGGGAAATGTCCCTTTTTTCTTATACAAGACTTTCTATTGACTCTCAGCAGAAGTAAAGAAGCTGTGCCTCTCATCCTCACCTCCAGTGCAGCAGAGTTGGCTCTGTTGGACTCAATTCAGATGGAAAAGAGGCAAAGTTCAACGTTTTGTCCTGGGATGTACGACAAGACTTTCAACATCAGTAGCCTTCAACTGGAGAATATGTTTTTCACCTTGTTATTAAGTAAGGTGAAGACAAATAGACTTCCTCAAGGCAAAGAGCGAGTACCCGTTCCTACCTATGCTGGAGTGGAAGTGAGTTTTTCCACTGGGCCATCGGGAGGGTTGAGCTGGGTACCAGGCGTGGAACAGGACGTTGAGATGGTGCTGATGGGAACTGGGCACCAATTGGTTTTTCTCCAGCCTGAGAAAGAAAGGGGTGGCCAAACTCTGCACTCTCCCTGCCTCTCTCCTTCATCCAAATCCCTATTTGTCATTCTGAGGGGGCAAATGTAACCTGGTTTTCTGCATTTCTTGCTTTGATGCTTTATTCTTCGCTTCTGCCTATGTCTTCAGGTGGCACCAAATGTCCTTTAGGGTGCCCTCAGGTTGGAAGTGCAGATGGGGTGGGGATGCTCTGTTCAAACTGCCAGCAGTTCACAGGGAGTCCAGCTTTACCTCAGACAGGTGCCTGCGCTGCCTTTTCAGTGACGGACAGCTTCGGGACATGGTGAGGATTTCCCCGCCAGAGAAATCAGCCAAAGGAGGTACAGCCACAGGATGTTTTCTCTTTCTAAAGGTCAATAAGACTTACTGATGAGAAAGGACTAATACCCTTAATGGCCAAAAGGGCTTTTAATTATTTTTTATTAGTAGTCCACATTAATTTTATTATTAATTAGTTTGACAACTGACCATAATTTTTACTATTTGTAGGATTTTTGTTGCCCCCGCCAATAGCTAAACTTCACAGCCTATTGATTTGATTTACAGGCTGAGCAAAAGTCATCCTCATTAACGATAATGTGAGACTGTCAAGTAAAAGAGCACTCAGGCTTTTTTTCAAGTGCCCTTCTTGATATTTTATGGGATTTGGTGCAGGGGAACGGATGCTCCAATGCAACCTTGCTGCTGCTACGAGGACAGGTATGAGAGGGGGCAGCAAGGGTCACTGAGAATAATTGCAAGACATGCTGCCCAGCAAAATGTCACTGACATCTTCGTTAATGGACTGCCACAGGAAATTTAATTGCGCTAAAATTAACCTGGGGTATTGTTTAAGCATTTTATCAGACCGATCTAATCTGCTCTTCCAGGTGTTTAAAACATAATCATAGTGGTGATATTTATGCATGGTACAAAACTCTCTGAAGCTCTTCAAACATGTTATGCCAGAGACTGAGTTTTCTCTGTGTAAATGTCTGTCTGGATCAGGGAATGCTTGCCTTGTTTTTGCTGAACAAGAAGATTTAAGGGTTTCTGTACAAAGAATATAAGGGTTTTTTTAGGGTGAGGCCCCTATAACACATCCCAAGCTCGTTGCAACTGACTTTATGGTTCTCTGCACCTGAGAACCTCATCCCTTCAGCCCAATGCTTTCAGGAGCAGCCTCTGCCGCATCGTACTGTGTGCATCGGGAATGATCATTCTGGCACTGGCTCGCAGAGATGCGGAACTGTGGCTGCCCTGAGCCCCAGTAGGATCCTCAGCCAATGTGTGAAAAAAAAATTAATAAATTAACCACTTTGTAGACATTTTAAACAAAAGGTAAGAAACAAGCCACATTCTCTGACGTCTTTGCTTGCAGTATGCTTACCATATTGTTTCTCCTGATCCAAAGGAGGTTGCATTTTATAAAGTGTGCAAATAGCTTTCCCAGTAGCCAGGGCTATTTTGAAGGCACTTTTTCTTTTTTTTTTTTAATCTGGAATGCACTGTTTTGAAAATATTTTAAGTTCTTGCTAAATAGAAAATAGATTTCCTCAAGAACGGTATCGTAGGAATACGCACAGAGGGAAACATTGCTAGGCGCTAAAAATACCCAACCGAACAACTTTGGTTTATATTAAAATGTGTCATCAATACCGTAACAGCAACAGACTGTGTTGTGGTGAGGTCAGACATGCTGCCTTTTAACCAAGCTTCAGGACAAGCCACGTGGTGGCAAAGTCCACCTATGCAAACCCTTAAAAGCAAAGAAATAGCCAGTTGGAGGGAGGCTTGCTGTCAGCCCTGATGCCTGGTCCTGCCCTTCCTTCCCTTGCAGCTCCCCAAAGTCTCCTCTGTGGGGGTGGTGAGGATGTCCTGCCAGCAATGCTGAGTGGCCAGGAGGGAGCAAGTTTGTCTTCTGCCCTGCCCTCCTTGAGCTAATTAGAACAGAATCATAGAATCATAGAATAGTTTCATCTGGAAGAGACCTTGAAGATCATCGAGTCCAGCCTTTGTCCCAGCCCTATCAACCTACTAAACTATGTCCCCCAATGCAACATCCAGTCATCTCTTAAACACCTCCAGGGACAGTGAGTCAACCATCTCCCCGGGCAGGCTCTTCCAGTGGCTGACAACCCTTTCAGTATAGAAATTCTTTCTAATATCTAACCTGAACCTCCCCTGGCACAATTTGAATCCATTTGCCCTCATCCTATCACTCTCCACTAGGGAGAACAGACCAACACTTGCCTCTCTATAACCTCCCTTTGGGTAGTTGTAGAGAGCGATGAGGTCTCCCCTCAGTGTCCTCTTCTCTAGGCTAAAGAGTCCCAGATCCCTCAGCCTTTCCTTGTAAGACTTACGTTCTAAGCCCTTTACCAGCTTGGTTGCCTGTCTCTGTACCCTCTCCAGCGCCTCAGTGTCCCTCTTGTAGTGAGGGGCCCAAAACTGGACACAGTACCTGAGGTGAGGCCTCACCAAAGCCGAGTAGAGGGGCACGATCACCCCCCTGCTCCTGCTGACAACACCATTCCTGATCCAGGCCAGGATGCCATTGGCCTTCTTGGCCACCTGGGCACACTGCTGGCTCATGTTCAGCCAGCCATCTATTAACATCTCCAGGTCCCTTTCTGCCTGGCAGCTCTCCAGCCACTCCTCCCCCATGGATCCCTTGGCTGACTGTGATATGTCCCCAAAAAGATGAGGAGGCCAAAGGGTGCCCTTCAGAAAGGCAGGGAGGGCTTGTCTAGTTGTGTTTTCTGCTTCTCTCCCTCCCAAGGCAGCGGTGGATGAGAGGCAGAGGCACCTAACTTTTGTCCAGCTCCAGAGCCTTCTAAAACATAAAACAGACCAGATCAAAGGGCTCAGCAGCTTAATAGCTACTTCCCTCCTAGCTTTTTGCTAAGGCATTACTGGGAGCACAAACCTGAACCAACAGGTCGAGAGCAAAAACCACGTGTTTTCATGGGGAGTCACGTCTGCGCTTCAACAACCAGGAGAAAAAAGCTGGAGACCAATAATCTGCTGAGCACAACAGCTTGCTAGTTATTAGGCATGTACAAACCTGAGGAGATTCCGGCTCCCGCAGCCTTGTGCTTGGCTGGAAGTGGGCAGGGGAGGTTGGTGAGGCTTTGCTGCCCTTCGCATCACTTCTCGGCCTCAAACCTCCCCACTTCAGGGAAGTAAACTGATGGTACCCACTCCAGAGGGATCCAGGATGCGATGTTTCTTACAGTCAAAGGCTGGTGGCAGTGAACTGGAGGGTAAAATGGAGGAAGCCATACTTTCTTGTCATCAGGATTAGCTAGAAGTGTCTGTGGTGGTGTGTGGGAGGCAGGGGATCTCTAATAGGCATGTGGCTGGATGAAGTGCTGTCGTTACCACACGGCGTGGATCCTGGGAGCAATGCTTGGCTCTTGCCTTCCTGTTTTCCCTACTCTCATGCTCTGTAGAGTTATTTCTGAATAACCCAGCCCGTCTAGAGGGGGAGTTGATTGCCAAACTGCTTATTGATCATACCGGCTGATGCAGACATTGTTGAAAATTGAAAGTTTTAAACTTTGAAATGTCATGAGTGTTTACAGTTTTCTTGTCAGGCTGGGCTGCATTGGCAATATTACCCAATTTCCACTGAAAATAAAGGCATGGGGCAGCGTAGTCCTTGTCACCTGCAGTGTAAGGTGACAAATCATCGTCAGATGAATGAGATCAGGATTTAGGCAAAGACTTTCCCTATAGCGAGTGGGTGAATATGACATGATGCTTCCCATGAATATCCATTCCTATTTTCAAAGTGAATTTACATTGGCCATTCTGGGGTAATTGGTGTCTCAGGAAAAAACTACCTGCTTATGAATCCTGCCTAATTCGTGGCTTCAAATTTTCTAAAAGCAAAGTTCTCTTGCAGCAAGTTTTCCAAATGACCCTTTTTTTTTTTTTTGACAGAGATGAGAACGGTGAATGGGACCTGGGCAGCCCATACAGTAAAAAGCAGGGAATACCCCACTCGTTGCACAGTGGATTTTTGCACAGTGTTGGTCCTGACTTTGGTCCTCAGAAGCATGGCTGGAGTAAACTCTGAGGTCACCATTGTGACCACCCACCTTCCCCCTGCAGTGTCCTGCTACCCACATACCTATACACACACACACATACATATGTATACACCATCTTAAGTGCCAGCTGTGGCAGAGTGCATGTGGTTTTGGAGGTACCATTTTATGGACTGGGTCTGCAAGGCAGTTTCACACAAAGCCAAGGGGCTGGCAGTTGTGAGCAAGATGTATGAAGCCTCTCCAAAAAATGGCGTTGCCAGAAGCATCACACCACCAAGTATCAACAGGCTGTGGCCACCTTCAGCCAAAAAGACGCAACCTATATAAAGGACACCTCCATGGAAACCTGGTCAACTTCATGCCCCAACAACTTCGGATGGAGTCAGTGGGAAGGGGGTGATGGTGTCCTGATGGCGTTGGTGCTCCTGTGTGCAAATGCTTCATGCTCCACAGTCCCCCAGGGTGTCCCCCACACTGTCCCATGGGGTCCCCTTCTTCAGCCTGGAACAGTGCAAGAGTGAGCCTCCCAAAAGCTGTGGGGTGTGGGAAGACTTTTTACCGTGTTTGTGAAGGGAACCGACGGTGAGCCAAATCACAGCTGCTACTATCTTTCTGAATTTGGACAGAAATTATCAGAGTTTTTTATAACGTGCATCAAACATCCTGATTTTTTTTCAGATTTCATGCAACAAAGTTTTTTTTTTCCCGAGTTTGGGTTCGTAACGGTGCTGGGTTAGGCCTCTGTCCAGATATTGTGCTCAAGCTGAGCAGTACACCTTGGCTAGGCAGAAGTTTTTCTCCTGCTATCCAGGAGCATTGAGCAAATAGGAACACACGACACAGATGAAATGGCCATCTCCAAAGGAGGCTGGTTGTCAGCATGCAGATATCCAGGTCCAGCCTGCATGTGTTGTAGGAAAGGCGCCTCTGCCATTCCAGAAAAGCTGGAGATCTTTAAAAGCTAGAGGTGCTGACCATCCTCTGGAGGAAGGAGGGAAACGGGTTGTTTAGGTGAGCATGCTGTTATTAACCTGCTTGTTCTAGGTTTTTGCTGCGTTGGCTTTTTCCTACACAGCATGCCTATACACAGCCCAGTCAACTAGGACAACATACAGCACAGCTTACAGCAACTGGCACGTACCTCTAGAAATGACACCTTTTTCCCTTGCTCATGGGGTCGGGGCAGAGACCAGCCACAGCCACACATTTTGGACCATGGGTGATGGAAAACATGGGACAGCCCCTATTTGGGTGCCAAGGAGATGAAAAGGGTCTCGGGGAGCAGCTAGTCCCGCAAGAACCTCTCCTTGGGCTGGCTCTGCCCCAGGCTGCAGTGAGCCCAAGTGTGGGACCCAGGGGGGAGAATGCTTGGAGGGACACCCCAGGATTCCACACATACACTTTGCAGGGTGTTGCCAGCCCTGCCCATTCAACTTTTTTTACTTTTAAAAAACCTTATCAGTTTGAACATAACTGACAGGTCATATTTCCAGGAAGCAAGCCAAAAATGTTTTCACTATTTAGTTGGGTAAATTAGAGCGCTGGAGCAGTTTAACCCCCAAAGAACCCTCCTCATTTGCTCTCTGTGAGGCTTTTAAAATTGGTTTTTGAAGGACAAAGGGTAGCTTGGCTCTTTGTGTACTGAAACATGACTAAAACACCATGTTTTCCATGGAAGATCATTTGGTAAAAAGTAACCAGGGGCAGACAGGAAGAAAACCCCCAAAGGTGATTTCCATCAGTGTTTCTAGGCTCCACTTCCACTGTTGTGCAATTAAGTCCAATTCATTTGATACATTGGTTACCCGAAATGGAAAGACAGAAGGTTTATATTGTTTTCCATTATTATGGGTATGATGAAAGTACCACAGGACCCCATCCCTGATAGAGACCTCTATTGTCTGAGACACAAAGCTGGGTAATAAACACAGTCCCCAGGGGAGATTCTCAGCTGGTGTAAATTATCACAGCAATTAATGTGCTATTTTGAAGTATGACAATTTACAACAGATGATAATCTTCCTCCTGGCCTGGAAGAATTACTGATTTTAGCTCACGATTCAATAAAGCTAGCTACAATTGCAAACTGCCATGATTTACATACTCTGCCAAAACCTTCTTCGCTGCCACGTTCTTCTGAGCTAAAAGGATTACCTTTAGCCTCTCCCTCTTCCTAACAACAGGCACCTGTTGAGCACCCTCCTTCCAGGTGCAGCCAGTAGTTTTTAGGTATTGCCCTTCTGTTGGAGAGCCCTCTCAGCCCTGTTGAAGACATTTGAGGCTGTACCTTGGAGCTCTCACTCTCCTTGTGCTGTCTTGTGTTAGGGGGGGTCTGTCCCTCTGGTCGTGTGGGGTTTTCCAGTTGCTGCCTTGTGGAATCTCTGAAACAAACTTTGCAAATAGGATGGGAACACAGACTTTGTGAAGCAGCAGGCAAAGATACTGTATTCCTGCGGCTGTACCATGGCCTGAGGGATGAAGAATGATGAGGTTAGTGCAAAAATCCTTTCCAAGCCCCCTACTTGGCACCCCTGGCTTCTTGCCTCACAGGGTATCCTTATTCATCACTTTAGGGCATGTGAGCATTTATCTGCTAGTATTTTTGTCACTCCCTTTGGGCTTTTGTGCTTGTAGGACGCCAATATGATCTCTGCCACGGCCAAAATACTCCTGTCTCTCCAGAAGCAGAGATAAAAGTTCTTGAGGAGCTATGCATTTTTTGAAGAGATGCATAAAGAACTTCCACAACATCTAAAAGAGAAATTTTAGGAGCTGGGTGTGGTTTTAGGCACCTAAATCATCTAAATCCGTCTCTAGCCAAGTAATTTTCTTTCCTTTTCTTTCTTTGGTGGGGGGATGCTATTTTTCCTTCTGTACACACATATCTTTAAACCTATGAATTACACTGTGAAAATCCACTAGAATGGGAACAACTCATATGTACTTTGCATCCAGCACAAATACATAACAGGTTGAACCCTGGCTTGATTTTTTTTGTTTCTGCCTGGAGATGTTCCAGATGCCACTGCTGTTACACACATGTGCAGTAGAAACAGGATTTCTTTATCTGGTTAAGCACTTTCGGATTCTTCAGGATGTAGACATTACTATTATAATAATGGTTGTGGTAATTTCCAAGGTAGGTGATAAATCTATCGCTTAATTCATCTTTTCCTTAATTAGACAGAAAGCGTAACATCACTATCTGGAGGAGAGTGCCATCAGTGTTTAAAATCTAGAATTCAGATTATCCTTTCCTTTGTGAATAGGAGGGGGGAGCTGTTTAAAAATAACAAACTCCAGTGATTTATGTGGTATCCTCTTGTCTTATCAAAAACCCCCAGATTCAAATTTCAGGAGCTTTAGTAGACCCAATGGAGAAAAGTCTTAAGTTTAATCCTACCAGGCATTTTAAACTCATGAGATGATACAGAGCAGAGATTTTTAAAAGGCAAAATGAAATGCTTAATCTTCATCAGTTAAAGAAAGGCCACTCCAATAACACAGAAGATTACGTAACTTTGAGGAGAGGGTTTAAGTAGTTGTTGTAACCTAACTAAACTGGGATGGTGAGAGCTGGGAATGGGAGTTGTGAGCAGGGGTTTTGGGTTTGACTCAAGGCTGGGGTGGGGGACTGTCTGTGCATGTGAAATTCAGACCCAAATATGTAAGCTGGGTCCCTTTTATGTGGGAATAGCCCAAAGTGCTTCAATAACTGCAGAAGAGCAGGATGAGCCATGTGTGTCCTCACAATGCTGAAACAGGGGCAGAAGTGCTGTGGGGAGGTGGCTGGGCCAGTGCGACTCATGTGGTGAAGGATTAACAGTCACGTTCTGTATTTCTGTCATTTTAATTTGCAGAAAATAGTTCTTTCGTAAAGGTCTTGCACCTAACTTTCCTGGTTTGAGAAGCCTTTCAGGTGCTGGCTTAGAGGTCTCCTGCCCATAAGCTGGGACCTTTGTACAGAGCTTTGCAGTCTCCCCTGTGGCTTCTGTAATATTAGTATTACTATTATTACTGTGCACTTTGCATCAAACTCACGTGAGCTGCTTTCTCATAAAGAGCTTAGAATATAGAATAAATTACAGTTTTTGTAAAAAAAAAAAAACCACCAAAAACCAAACCAAAAACTCAACAAGTAAATCAGTTTAAAATTTCAGTCAATGCCAGCTTGCAGACACTCTGCTTAGTGCTGTGTAACTTTTTATTCCACGAGCTTTCCACAGGATGCATTTGAAGCTGGGATGTGGCTGCAGTTCTTCCTTTGCTTTCTTATTTTTCACTGCTGTAATTTTTTTCTTTCAATTAAAAAAAGAATAAAGTGCTTTCTACACCCAAAGCAGAGTGTTAGGCCCTGAGTGTCTCTACAACAGGTAGCTTTTAGGAAGAAAGAGGTTTGCATTTAGGATATTTTTTAGCTGATTTGCAACATAACAAGTAGCTTATAGCTGTGGTCTTAAATGTGAGTGACAGGGGCTTGTCACTCATAAAGCCTTATCTGATGCAGAATATTTCCCCCATTTGGGGCTTCTCTGTTCTGCTAACTTTTATCCTACTGCAGAGAAGCTCTAAGGGTGGGATTGTTAATTAATAATATCTTAAGGATAATGTCTTAAACCAGTGCAGTAAAACAAAGCACTGATTTATTAAGTTGTTTCTTTTTCCTGCCTTAAAAGGCTTTTTAAAAAAAGTAAACCTGACAAAAAACACTCACACACAAAAAAAGAACCCCAACAACAAACTCCAAAGGATTTGTTGTAGTGGCAAAGTCTAGACATAATGAAAGTGCTGCATGTGATGGAAGGTGGGGGAAGAGGGAGAAAAACCTGTCTTGCTTCCCCCTCTGCCAGCAATGGAGTGTATATGAAATATCTAAGCCAATTTACAGGAAAAAAACCCCTGCAAACGAGGCTGAAAGCAGCATGCAGTGCTTCTTTAGCTGCAGCTCCAAAGACGTTTTAAGTGGCATTGGTGGAGCTAGGTGGGATGGACAAACCCAGTCAGGGTCAATCTCTGCAGAAGCACTCCCTGTGGGGCAGATGTGCGGGCTAACACCAGCCATGGACCTGTCCCACTGCCAGCCACTGTTGGTTTTTTTTTTGTTTTTTTTGTTTTTTTTTTTAAGGAAGCTACTTTTAATTTATGTCAGCTTAGTTCAAATCAAAATCAGGACTGATATGTCAATAAACCCATAGACTACTGTCCCAGTGGGGTGTGAATTGGTGCCCTTTTACTTAGACCTGCTTGCTTTTGTTGTTTCATCATCATCTGGCATTAGCATCCAAATGAGGGTATTAAAACAGGAAAATTAACATGACGTATCAGAGGTGACACTCAAATACAAAGTCCCCATGATTTTCTTGACTCGAATTCTGCAATCAAGAGAAAAAAAAAAAAGAGCCCATTGCATGCTGGTAGTCCTTTCAAACCACAGAGCAGCCTTGCAGGTAGGGAGCGCAGCAATAACGCAACTCACTTTGTGTTCAAACAGTATTTGACAGTATTAAATGTAACATAGGCTCATCTAACCTTCACGTCTCCATTCAGGTGCCTGAGAACAGCAGCAGCATTGTTTTATTATAGATGGCAGTGTGTTTTTCTTTGACTGGCTTTTCTTTCCCCTTCAGAGCACACTGAAGGGTTCTAGGCATGCTTTCTTTGGTGTATGGGGACAGCTGAGAGTATTTTCTTCTTTCTTGTCTTTCCCACGGTGTGGGCTGTCCCCTGCAGCCGGCTACGAGGGCTCAGCATCTCTGTGGCCCTGTCAGGGTCCAAGGCCCCTGATCCTGCTTTGAGGGCAGTGTTGGATATTTGGTGGGTGGCCAGAGGCTGTTTAGAGGGGATGACAAATGATGGTGCAACCGATCTGCCACACTGGTGCAATTTGACCTTTCACGCAACCAGCGTTGGTGCGGAGGGGAGGGAGGAGAGGAGATCCGGAGGTCGATCTGTCAGTGGATTAATCTGTCCTGACAGCAGGGCTGTCAAGGTATATTTGCTTAATAGGACCTGGAGATAATTTCATTTAGCAGTCAGGGTCAAGCTGTGAACGCTGGGGCAAAGGGGCTGGTAACTGGGATTTCCCCCCAAGGAGGGGTCGGGGTGTCTGCTTGGCTGGCAGGTGGCTGGGGAGAAGCCCCTCTGCTTTCTGCAGAGCTTGAGGTAACAAGCCAGAACCCAGAGCTCCCTCCTCCGGGTGAAATTCCTTTTGGCATCACCTTCTTTCCCTCCCTCTCATCTCAGACGACCTTTTTTTTCCCCCCTCATGGTTAATGTAAAAGGAATATTTTAAGGGGGGGCGGGGAATAATATTGATATAAAATTGCTTTTTCTTTTTTAGTTGTTCTCTTATACAGCATTTTGAACCATCCTTAGGAAATAATAAAAGTTACATAAGTCAGAGCGACAAGAAAGATGAAACACAATTATACCAAAAAGTAATTTAAAATGCAAATTCACCGGCGAAACTGCAAACCCCTAATTGCGGCGTTTTCTCTTCAAAAGCTCAGCGTGCAGCTTTCCTCCCTCCGGGAAGGGCCTCAGCCGCGGCTGTGCTGCCACACTCTGACCTCTCCAGCAAAATACGGGTGACCCGAAATAAAACCAGGACGAGGAGAGAGGAAGGAGGGGACTGGGGCGTCTTCACCCCCCTGAAACTTGACAGCCCGGGGAGGGGTGCCTGCCCCAAGGGAAGGGGTGGGAGTGGTGCTTCACAGGGCAAAGGCTGTGTACGTGCAGGTCTGGACAGCACCGATCCACTGCACGCACATTTGGGTCTGTCTTTAACCCTAATTGCACTCGGAAAAATGTTTTGCTGAGAAATTTGAAAGTACTCCAGCCTATTGAGACGCCTCTGTGCAGAGCCTGGTCAGCGAAGACCTAATAAGAATATATTTAATTGTTAAGCAAAACATTTGTAGCTCTGGAAAGCTGTCCTCAGGGGCTGAAATTCTTGGTTAGGCTGTGTAGCAGGCAGCACCGATGCACGCACCACCATGGGGCCAGCACCTCTCCCCTCAGTCGGGGGGATTAGGGGCAGAGGGTCCTCTGGTGTCCTCTCTCCTGGCTTGATGTGCAGCTGGTGTCAAGCATTAAGGTAGAGGTGCCAGTCTTTGCCAGCCAACGTGTGGCCATTTGGCCATGGTCTAGATATCAAAAATGTCCTCAAGAGTGTAACAGAGGCAATTAGACCTCAAGGTCTCAGGCAGACTGGCCTTTTGTGAACCTGTCTTTCTGTGAACGAGTGCTTTCTGAAGCCATTTGTACTTTAACCTTTGCAATAACCATGTGCAACTAGTCCCTGTGGTTTTAGTCTGATTTCTTGGGCAGTCTTGGAGGCCCAGGCTTTAGGCTCAGTATCTCACAGTGAATTCAGAGGACATGGGTGTTTTTAACCTGCTTGGCTGTACCGTGGCTTTTTCTGCTTGTGATCTGGGCTATTTTTTAATTAATTATTCTTCATATACAAACTTGAGGTGCCCTGAGGCTTTCCGATTACTAAAAGGTAGTGGAGTCATTTGGGAAGCACTGAGCACTTTGGGAGAGACTGACACCTCCATCTTCCCTGCCCGGGGTGGTGACAGCCAGTAGGGTGGCACAAATCACCCAGCGTGTCCCTGCCTGCCACAAGACCATGAGGTTTGCTGCAGCACAGGAGGAAAGAGCAATCCCAGATCTCTGCTCAAAGGCAGCAACCATTTGGGGACCTCTGGCCACAGTCAGAGAGCCACAGGTGGGATTTGCTGGCCTTGTGCTTGCCGCAGCTGCACAACCCATGGATTTCCCTTTCCAGCCCTCTCCTGTGCTGTAGGGCGGGTGTTTGCCTGAAATTTGGGCAATGCACTGAGACAAAGCACGGTTTTGCCTTTTACGCCAGCAATGTTTCACAGAGGCTGGGGCACATCTGAGATATCAGATAGGCTGTATCTCTGGTGTTTGCTGGTGTCTTGAGCTGTGGTGGGTCTGAGATGCTGAGGCGGGAGGCTTTTCTTGTGCCTCTAAGCCAGCAGGCTGCTAGTGTGACCAGTGGAAAAGCCAGGTCAGGATATTGTCTTTTTAATGGTCCTAGCCAGGACCTGGAAAGGAGCATGTGAAAAAAGAGATGAAGGCAGACATACGGCACTGTTTCCTCTTGCACAGGGAGCTCAGGAAATAGTCGAATCAGTTGTGCTGGTTGAGACATAGAGTCCTGCTCTCTCTTTTGTCTCTTTCCCATTGCAGCACGAGCGGGAGAACCAAATCAGCCCATTTGGTGACTCTTGGCTTAGTTTAAATCCACCTCTATAAATAATGTGGGATCAGATCCTGCACTGAAGCGCCTGAGCTGTGTCCTGCTGTGCCGGCATCTGGGCTGGGAGCTGCAGGATGACAAGGGGTTGCAGGACTAGCTTGCGGGCATCCTGCTGCTGTCGTGGCTGCTGATTGCTGCTTAATTTTCCTTATCATTGCTCTGCCTTTAACAGGCTCTGGTCTGCTTTTTAGGGCTATACTCTGTACGGTTGCTCTTCAGCCACATGGGAATGAGTTCCCTCTATGATTCCGCTCCCCATCTGAGCACAACGAGGGCTTCGTGACCTCCGTGCTGGCTTTTATGGGATAGATTTGTCACTGTAGGGAACTGAGATGCTCTAAAACAGTGAGGAAAGGGGTTTCTCAGGGTGGCTGCTGGTGTCTCCTCTGGGCTTGCATGTGCTGGGGGTCACTTGTGGCACAGCCAGACCCACACTGCTTTGATCTGTGCTAGAGAGGGGACAAGCTGGCATGTGTGTTGCTACCCAGGCTGCTTTGGGTAAAATCACTATTGCTTGGCACATCCAGCGTTGTTTAACTGAGTGAACAGCTTGCTCGGCAGGTACGGTACCAGCTGGACACACGGTTACAAATGTAAGCACAAGGAAGAGGTATTTGCATAGTCTGAGAATAAAACACGCCTCTTAAAAGCTGAAGTGTGTTGTTTTTCTTGAGTTGAGATTCACATTGGGATCTTGAGTTATTAACATGGCTGTATACTGAGAATATATATTAGATGTGGAAATTTTTGGTGTTAACACCTGTTGGTGACCTTTTTGAGTTGGAATCTTATTGACTTGATCAGTACTCCATTGAACAAAGTCTCACATTTTCTCTGCTAATACTTACATAGCACTGCTTACTTCGTGACTTAATGATACGGTTTAATTTGGCTCATCATTATTATTGCTACTGTTACTGTGCATCTAAAACACTGCAGTGCTGTCTGGAATCCTCTCCATGAAAGGGCCAGGCAGGAGAGTGGCAGCACCAACAGCAGCTGGCTTAAGGAGCTTAAAGCAACAAATTAAAAGCTTCAAATGTTATTCCTGCCCCAAGCCTGGGTTGTTGTATCTATGGTGGCTTAACCCCTGCTTGGCAGTTAAACACCACACAGCCGCTCGTTCACTCCCCCTCAGTAGGATGGGGTAGAGAATCAGAAGAGTAAAAGGGAGAAAACTCATGGGTTGGGGTAAGGATGGTTGGGGTCAGCTGTTCTGTCTGTGTCCTCTCCCAAGACCTTGTGCACGCCCAGCCTGCTTGCCGGTGGGCTGGTGTAAGGAGCAGAGAAGGCCTTGACTCTGTGTAATCACTGCTCAGCAGTAATGAAAACATGCTTGTGTTATCAATGCTGATTCCAGCACAGATCCCAAACACAGTCCAACACTGGCTACTATGAAGAACACTAACTCTATCCCAGCCCAAACCAGTACACCCATTCAAGCACTGCCATCACCCCAGTCCTGAAAGCTTCTAATGGCTTTCAAAGGTCTCACAAAGCACAAATAGTGGTTAAAAAGCTGTTTATAAAGCCAAAATGTGGGACATCCTTAGTTCACTTAGCTGGGTGAACGCAGCAAGCTCTCACTCTAGCTTCGATAGGACTCTCAAATTTTGGAGCTGGATATTTGGTACTTACTAGCAGTCAAGGGAGCTGCAGCCACTGGTCACGGCTTGACAGTGGCAGAGCTGAGTGAAGATTATTTATTTCCACGTAGCAGAGCCATAATGAAAAACTTCTTGCCTCAGACAGGCACAGTGCTCACCTGGCTCCTTCTGCGCTGATGGATGGGAAAGTGAATGAGATTTTACTTGTCTGCAGAAAAAAAAAAAAATCCATGAGGAAAGGCAGCCCGAGCTCACCTCATTGGAAGGGCTGCTGGGGAATTTTAAAGCCATTTTTTGGGGTAGGGCAGTAGTGAAATAATTATTATTTGATCGCACGCATACAGTAAAATGAGTATGTTTTCTAAACGGTCTCTTTTAAAGCAAAACTGAGTAGTAAGTAGGAATGCTTCCCTGCAGGCTGGCAGAAGGACACAGTTGGTATCACACATTTTAGCAGCTGGCATGTTAATGAGGCCATTTTTATTGAAATGAGCTAAATACTATTAACATTTCTGGACTCCCAACTGATTTCTGAAGCATTTACTGAACTTCAAAAAGTGCTTCAAGAATCAATTAAAAATAATTCTTTAGATTTGATAGAAAGAAGACCAAAGAAAATTGTGCCGGCACATTTATGTTTTTCTGAACAGACCTTACCTTTGTGTAGCTGACTTTAAACAGTTTCTTCTCTTTTTTTCCTTTCTCTAAAGGATGCTCTAAATAATGCTGAAAAATATCTCTTCTGATAAAGCAATGAGGTAGTTTGTAGCCAAGATGATTTTGGTGCGAGTTCTCCCCCGCATGGGAAGATGGTCAGTGTGTGGTTGAAAGTGGATATATGGCTCTGTTAACACAGTGATTGTGTTTTGCCACTTTTAAAGTGTATTTAAATGAATTGAATTATTAATTAAAATATTAAAAGGTTTTAGAAGGGAAGAAAGCAATGAAGAGCTGTCTGGCTTGGCATTGCAGGAGGGGTGCATGGCAAACAGCGTTTCCCATTTCTACCCTCTCCTGGGCAGATCTGCAGGAAACCCTTGAGCTTTGATGTGTTTTGGGAAGCCTGAGCAGCTGAGTCTGGGAGCAAGCAGGCAGGAGCTTACATCTAGGGGCATCTGATGGTTCAGCACACCCAACCCCGCCATGGCACGGAGAGTTGCGGTGCTGCTGAATCCTCAGCTGGTTCCCTCAGCTATGTGAGAGCTGCAGCCATCCCAATATTTAAAGCGTTGTGACAAGCTCTAGTATCTTCAAGGCAGAGTCAATTATTCTGTGCTAAGGTGAGGGGCTTGTTGGTAAAGACAAATGTTTAAAGGAAAAATCAAGCCACGTTCTTGAAAGCGACATTAATCTAAGCAGCGTGTCAGCCCGCAGATGCTGGTGGAGTCATTATCCCAAGCTGAAACAACAACCTTTTTATTTCCCTTGTTTTGCAATTTTTTTTTTTTTGTCACAGCAGGTATTTGTTGCCTGCAAATACATCTAATGTTCATCAAAGACAGTCAAAGCTCACCCTGAGCCTTGATGACACATGAGGGCGGCAGGAGCCGAGAACACCATGACACATCTCCGAGTCATGGGCTGACCTCGTCCGCTGCAGCTGCTGTGGACAGGGGTGAAGTCAGAAGAAGGGGTGGCTGACCAGTGTATTGAAATAAGCCTGAATAAGGATGGCCAGGCCATCGTTATGAGGAAAGGCTGGAGGAGTGGGGTCTCTTTAGCTTCGAGAAGAGGAGGCTGAGGGGTGACCTCATTAATGTTTATAAATATGTCAAGAGGAGTGTCAGGAGGATGGAGCCAGGCTCTTCTCAGTGATGTCCAATGACAGGACAAGGGGCAATGGGTTCAAGCTGGAACATAGGAGGTTCCACAAAAATGTTAGAAAAAACTTTTTCCCTGTGAGGCTGACCAGGGAGGTTGTGGAGTCTCCTTCTCTGGAGACATTCAGAGCCCTCCTGGACGCCTTCCTGTGTGACCTACTGTAGGTGATCCTGCTCTGGCAAGGGGGTTGGACTAGATGATCTTTTGAGGTCCCTTCCAACCCCTGACATTCTGTGATTCTGTGATCATCTGGTGTCCCCCTGGGCTGCTGCAGGTGTGTACATGCTAATTTTTGGATGGGTTTTATGGCCAGAGCAGAAAATCTGCTCATCAGCAAGGCTCCTGGGAAAACAAGTTTGTGCCCTGAGTGCTGTTGGAGGGACTGACACACGAAATTGGAGTGGCAGTTTTGGTCCCTACCTCAAATGCGTCTTACCTATTTATGGATGAACCCAGCCTGTGGCAGAGAAATGTTGTTGGCTTCATTTAGCAGCTCTGGAGAGGAAGGCAGAGTGTTAAAAGTATGATCTACGGTTACGTACCAGAAATACAGGCTGTTCGGTCTGCGTGCAGCCTGTGAGACCTCAGCGTGCCATGATCGTGTGACTGTGCTTCAGCCAAAATGAGCAGCGTTTCTGTACCCATTCCACAAAGTTGTGTCCTTCTAGTTTTACCTCTTATCTCACCTGAGAAATCGCTGGCTACTAGGATGATTTTTTTTTCATTAATTTCCTTTGAAAGAAAAAGACAGCAAAACAAACCCTCAGAACAACCAATAAGATCCCACAATGAAAGCACAGCTTGTGCAAAAATAAACTAGTAGGAAAAAAAGGCAAAAAAAAAAAAGGAGACTACTTATTATATAAATATGCCTAGAAGTGGTGGATTTTTTTTCTCTCATTTGACTTGAATCCTTTCCCAAACTTTAAAAATAGGCTTGTTTGGAAGGAAGTAGAATGAAACCAGAAGAAACAGCCTGTCACTCTGGTGCCTTTAATAGCAAACCTGTGCTTCCCCAAGCTGCCAGGCAGTCACCCAGCCAGCACTGAGGTGTCAGGAGGGTGACACATAAGCGAAGGAGGCCAGAGCTCCCCAGGCAGTGAGGGAAGGAGCTTCTCCCACCCTTAAATGCTGGAGATGCATGTCTTCTCTCATGTAACAAGCAATAGGATGAGAGGAAATGGCCTCAAGTTGTACCAGGGATGGTTTAGATTGGATATTAGGAAAAATTTCCTCATGGAAAGGGTTATCAAGCACTGAAACAGGCTGCCCAGGAGAGTGATGGAGTCTCCATCCCTGGAGGTATTTAAAAGACATGTAGATGTGGTGCTTAGGGACATGGTTTAGTGGTGGACTTGACAGTGCTAAGTTAACAGACAGGCCAGGATGGTGTGGAGGGAGAGGAGGGAAGCAGCTATGATGTGGGCTGGAGCTGGGGCAGTGGCATGAGGAAGTGCAGGCTGGTCCCATTAGCAGGAATTAACATCCTCCACCCGCCTCCTTCACCCTTCCTTGCTGATGGTATCCCCTGCACACTTGTGCTTCTGGCCATCAGAGGTAACGGCATGACACAGGAACAGGCTTGGTGCATTCTGCACAGAGGTTTTGGGGACCTAGATCACAGCTGACAAAGTCAGCAAAGTGCAGCTGATGAAGGAGAAATTGTTCAGTTTCCATTTCTTCAGTCTTCTGAGTCCGATTTTGTCATATGAAAAAAGAAACGTGGGTGATGCAGTTGCCTAAGTTAGTTGCTAAACTGATCTTCATTATTTAGCCCTGTGGCACAACCTGGTTTACCTGCTCATTGTCTCTGAGGCTGCACAATTGCTTCAAGCTTCATCCAGGAAAGACTTCACCTTCTATCACTGTGAAAATTGTGGACTGTTTCTCAGTGTGTAACAGCATCCTTGAAGAAGTGCATGCCTGCTCACCTTCTATTGGGCACAAACACACACGTGAGCACCCAAGGTGCTCTTCCATTTCTCATTCTGTTACCCCACCCTGTGAATGATCTCTGTATTTGTATTTTGCATTTATTTAGAGTCCAGGGTCAGTGTTCTGGCTGGCATAATTTGACGTCTTTTAATACTGCTGTCATTCTGCTGATGTAGCACAGCCATGGAACTTGATCATTCTTTTTAAAATACAAATTCAAAACACTCTTAAAATGCTTTATGAGTACTTTCTGAACCACTAGAAACCCTCTTCCAACTCCTTTTTGCTGAGGCTCACGTTACTCAATTTGCAAGATAAGGGCAGCGTGCAGCCTCCTAAACGAAGGCCACGAGTATCACCGTGGCAGAAATCAATCCAACATGTTCTTGCTGCAAATTCAACACACAAGTAATTAGCGTGTTTAAACGAAAAGCCCAGCTGAGGTGTTTGGTGATATAGACAACGTTCAAAAGCTCTATAAATTAATCCCTGGGTAGGGCTGGGGCTCCACAAGCCCAGGGGCTGCTGTGGGGCTCAAGGCTGGGCAGAGGTAAGGGCTGGATTCAGCCCCAGCACCGTGTAACCAGGCACAAATCCAGTGGGTTATTGTTTGTTGGTTTTAACATTGCTTAGACAACTTGTGTAGGTCTATTTAGATGCTCAGTTGTTTTACGGCAGTTGCTGCCTGGAAAGCTTCATGTGCCAGAGTCCTAATCTTGGAAGAGTCATTTAGGTGATAACTTTTACTAAGATTAATAGCTCTGTTTGACTGGAATGGGATTGTTCTCAGTAGCTAACTGTGTGAGAGTTTGCTGGAAGATGATGCAACTGAAGGTCTGAAGTCAGCAAGAGGATGTGGTAACTGATAGGTGTTGGTGGAGGCAGAAAGGGTAAGATGATGGCATTAGTGAGACAAGAGTTCAGTTTAATTCTTCTTACTGCCATACAGGTTCCCTCTTGTAGTTTATTCTTGGTACTATCTCTTTTATTTGACTTTCCAGAAGTCTCTATTTTAACTTGTTATTGGTCAGGAAAATCTACCTCATCCAGCCACTGTCCCAGTGCCTTTGCTGCTGCAGGGATGTCCCTGATCCTCTGTCTGATTTGGCTGTGCTGAGCACTGGCAATGGCTCCATGGGAAGCTTTGCAGTTTGAATGCTGTTTCACTTTTTCATTTTTATTTTTTTTAAAAATGAGAATATGGACTAGCAATGGGGACCTTGCCCACAGGACCCCAGTATGCCAAAATGTGTGGAGCCAAGTGGCATTGATTACAGCTCCCCATCCACACTGTGCTGCCAGACCCAAGCAGCGCTTGCTGAAGCTGGGCAAACTCTGTGTGGGATTGCTGATTCTTTTATGACACGGTGACAAATGTTAAAAAGCAATGCTGGCTCTTGCCTGCAGAGAAAGTAGGTGGCTGTTGATGAGCACCGAAAGAATTAATTGCTGTTTATTGCCTGAGAGGGCAAATAAGCTGCTTTTTCTGGCAAATGAGAGCTTAGGGTTGGCATGATTATCTTTCCCCGCTGCCTCCTGTGCACGAGGCTGGCCCCGGGTGAAGGTTTGGGAGGAGAGAGTTTGCCGAGCAGGGAGTGACCTGTATGGGGACTTGAGAGGGGAGATCCCAGAACAAACACCATGGTCAAACCCCTTTCCTCTGGGCTTGGCTTTGCCTCCCCGTTTGCTGGGAAGGTGTCTCCCTTTCTGGGACAGCAAGCTCCTGCCTGGAGTCTGCCATGAGGAAGAGCTGCAAAGACTTAGCGAGGTGAGTGAGGTCCCTGAATGCAAGAATAAAAAATGGGCTCAGACAGGAGCTGGCGTATCATTTATTATTCACCTGGTGTCAGCGCCAGTCTTGGCTGCTGTATGCAAGCCAGATACTTCAGCTCGAGGTGACTTATTCAGCAAACAGTGTTTTCCCTCACTCCCTATCCAACAATTCCTCTCTTTGGAAGTGGTGGTGCTCTCTCTGGCTGCTTGTCCCTTCCTCAACCCATCAGGTGAAAACACTGGCAGCCCAAGCTTACCTCCATGCTCATGCCTGCCAACAGCTTGCCCAGGGCAGCAGCAAGGAGCCGGGGGCTCTCCTGCAGACATGCGAGAGAGGTGACCATCATTTCGGGGAGACTTGCCAAAAAAAAACAAGCAGGCTTCTTGGTATGATGCTGCTGGAGTAGATATTGCCCCTCACCTGGCCACATGCGCGGTGCTGTGCTGGGCTCCTGCGCTTTCTGGTTGCGCTTGGTCGTGTTTAGGAGGCACCTCTTTGCCTCCCTAAAAAACCTCACAAAATGAACCAAACAAAACAAGCAAAAAAAAAATTGCGCCCTCCCAGAAAAAAAAGAATCACAAAAAAACCCAAACAGAATTTCCCCTGTGAGATGGGTGTTTTAATAAAATGAGTCAAATGAAAGCGTTTTCATCAGAGCTCTGCTCTCTAATGACATAGCGTGGTCAAAATGAAGAAACAATGTGTCAGATGATTTTAGCGCTTAAATAATTATTTTTTAGTGCAAACAAGACAGAAGGCTGACATGGGACCATTTCTAATGCTGCCTAAGTAGCAGTAAGGGCCATTAGATGCGTAAAACCAGGGAAACTGGGACTCTTTGAGGAGCTGGTGATGGTCTGTTCATTGTAAAGCTGGACACAAAATTGGCATTCAGATACAAAATCAGCACAATTAGTAAAAACAACTCTTCTTATAAGCTCAACTTTTTTTCAAAAACTGCCTGTGTCGTTGCCTCTCACTCATAATAAAGAATACAAAGGGGTGTGTTCTGAATTACTTGACTATTTCGTTTATGTCACCTTGAAGTCACGTGATGGTGCCATAGCCTTCTCCAGAAAAATGCTGCTTTAAACAGAAATCTCTCTGCCTGTAGAACTATAAAAAATGTATGACTCTGTAAAAATGAACTAAAAGGGCTGAATTTATTCTTCCTGTAACTTCGATAAAGCTGATGCTAAGGTCTGTGTCTGTACGAATGAAATCAGCCTGAACGGCAAGGGAGCTGACTTTATACTAGGTTATTGCAAATGTTTGCAGATATTCCGCTTTGCTACCAGAAGCGCAGCACTGTCGTGCAAATTTTAAGTACCATGTATCACATAAACCCAGAATTAGGAAGCTCTGTTTTTTTAAATGGCTGCATATCAAGTATTTATTATAAACATCCGTCTTTGTGAGCCATTGGGAAACTGCTATCACTTATGTTTCAAGAGCTCACTTGCAGACCAGCAGTCTCCAGGAAAACACAGAGTTTGAACCTTGATTTTGCAGTGAGGTTGTTTAAATGGTTAGTTTTGGTGAGTTTTTGCTGTTCTGGATTTTCAGCAAAGCTATTGTTCTGCTGCTGTCTCTTCAGGAGTGATCTGCTGCTATTTTTTACTTCCCTATGAATGGCAAAAACATAAAGCAAGCTGGCATCAAGGATTGTTCAGTATAAGAAAGGAAAGAGGAAAGATAAAATGGCTACATATGGCAATATGGATAGTTTCCAACTTAATGGAAATAAAAGAGTCCAAGTTTTGCAGCTTATACCGAGAATTGAACTGTATTTTTATGTAAATGCTATAGAAAATGCAGCTCAGCAAAGGCTGTTCTCCTAACGTTGGCTGGAAAGCATTTTGAGTGCCTAAAGACTTACATTTTCCATGAGAACTTGGTGAGAAAATATAAAGAGGCAATAGAGCATCTAAAAACATTATGCTTACCACAGTTGTTTTTCTTAAAATCTAAGTTCAATCTCAAGAATCAGCTAAAAGGAGAAAACACTACTGAGCCTTTAACAAGCCTTAGTAGTGATTATTGTTTGCTATTTCGATTTTTTTAAAAAAAAAAACAACGCAGGTCAATAGCAACTTGTTTGTGGAGTAAAACACCGCAAAAACTGTGTACCTCTGCACAGCATGATCTGGCCCTGAGGACAGCTGCTGGAGATGCTTTAGGTGCAATTTAGCTTTGACAGTGTGGAGCTTTATATATCAGAGGGGAAAGGCAAAGTATAGCAGCACAGCCCTGGTGCACAGAGCTCACTCACCTCCATGACTGAGAGGACCCAGCCCCATCCAGGTACCTCTGCATTGAATGACACCGTGCCACATTGACTGCAAAACTCATTGTACTTGGTGAAAATAATGATACTGCTGTCAGAGGGAGATCCATTATCTAGAAAACCTTTTGGATAAGGCGATCGGGACACACCTTGGGATATGGATGAGCATGGCTCAGAATGAAGATGCTCCTTGGAGAAAGAGCTGAAGAACCTGGACACCTTTACTAGTATTGGTGGGATGGGCTGACTTCCTACATATTCTGTTAATGTGAAAATAAATCACGTGGCGTTAAGCCTGGGACACTCTTCAGGGTATTGCAGGGAGTCTATCAAAGAAAAATTCCTACATCATCATGAAGGAAATGAACGTGTTGTTATGGTGTCCCTGAAAGGTGAGAGAAGGAGTTTTAGGCTGTCTGCCTGTCACAGTAACTTCTCAATATACTTGTTAGTCATTAGAGTCAATTGTGATGGAAGAAAACTGTCTCCTGCTCATAGACAGAAAGTGGAAATATATAAGTGTAAACCAGATGGAAGAGCATCGTGCTAGAGACTTGGCACGGAGGGGAAACTGATAAGCAAAATATAGAGCCATCTTTAGGGCAGACATTTGTTTTGTAAGTGGCACAACAGGAAGGCTGGAGGGAGCAGGCGATGAGATTCCTCAGTCTGTGCGGGTGAGGCTGGTGTCATTTGTGTAGGGGAGGGTGGCTGCGGAGAGGTAGTGGGGTGGATCGGAGGAGCAGTGGGATGGATTGCAGGGGCAGGGTATAATTTCACCTGCAGGGTATAATTCCACCTGTGAATGCCTTGGCAGGGGCTGTACCAGCCATATGTTCTCCCAAGACCCACAGCAGGCTAAAGATTTGTGGGAGGTATAAAGTCACCATAAAACCCCAGCTGTGAATGGATCAATACCCTATTCCTACACCATAAGATTCATTCACAGAAGTTTTGAGAAAGGGGGAATTCACATTTCTAAGCTGGTCTCTTCCAAAAGGATCTGATTATGAGCATACCAAGGTGCTATTTACAAACACGACATTAACCCGCATGCCACAGGATGTTAGCCTTTTTTTGGATAATGTATTAATGAATGAAATGAGCTCAGAGGAACCCTTCTAAAAGTTGGAGGAAATGCTAAAGAGATTGCAAATATATGGCTTTATTATTAGCAGAAATAAGCACATTTCACTTCATCAGACTTATCTGGAGCACTGTATAGGTGCAAAAGCAATCCGCTTATTAAAAGGGAAAAGAAAAATGACTAAGAACATACCAGTACCACAGAATACTGCTTCTGGCTACATTAAACTGTTATAGTCTAAAAGTTTGCTCCAAATATATTAGCTTTGATCAGCTTGATGTCTGGCTTGCTCTTTAAAAAAAGGCTTTGTTCAGAAGAGTAAAATTAGATATTTTGACAATCGAATAGCTTGAGCCCTTTGATACATTTTATTCTTTAGCATTAACATTAGTACCTCTACTGGAAGGGTTGGTTCCTGTAATTCCATCCATTAAGAGATGAGTAAAAAAAACCCCAAATCATTATCTTACTGAATATTTTTAAAATGGGCCAGCACTACTCTTAAATAATATTGCTCTCCTTCCCTCCTTTCACTATAAAAACCTTGTCGTCTATCATTTGCAAATAAATGATAAAATGACCTGTTGGGATAAAAATATTTTTCTACTGTTAGAAGCATTGAGGCTGTGAGAATATGCATTTCTCCACTGGCAGACGTCAGAGAGCAGACTCCAAGTTTTGTTAGATAAGCATTTTACCAAAATATTTTTTAGACTAGATCCATGGAGGAAAAAAAAGAAAAAAAGAAAAGCAGTTCAGTGTATGTTGTCTATCTTACAGTCTTTTTCTCTTTTTCTTAATAATGCTAAAGAAATTGTTTTGGAAACAAGAAATAACTCCATTTTGGTTATAGTTATACACTCTGGACTTTACGAATGGCCATATTACATCACTGGCAGCTAACTTAGGCCAAAGCACTTTTACAAAATTCACATTTTCCTCAGTTCTTTGCCAGGGGGAATACTGAGGACAACAAAAAAAGGCTTGCAAGGAGATGCACCAGTGTGACTACCTGAATAGTGTTGAGAGACCGTTAAATTGAAAAGGAAGCAAAAAAGTCATTTTGCATGTCTTCTGTTTTATCCAAGGGTAGATGGAGGGAGCAGTTCATGTCCTTGCAGCAGGTTGTGGGGCATGCCAGGGCAGGACATGCTGTCACCCATGGGCGTGTGCTGTGCCACCATGTGTTAATTTTGCAGAGGTGAGGAAAGCCATTGCTTTCAGTGCTGGTTGGTGCAAGTTGCTGGTGCTGGGATGGAATGTGTGCGTTGGAAACCTGCGCTGTAAAGCAGCCCAAGAGTTCGATGAAGCAAAATTTGCTGAAATCAGACCCAGCCAACCCTGCACCAACCCCAGTCCTGGGCTGACCAGCTAAGCTCTTCAGAAGGGAGATGGTGGGAGAGACCTGCTTTGGTGGTCTGCTACAGCTTCGCTTGGCTCACACAGGTCAGCTATGCAGAAACAGTCCCAAAGTCTCTCTGACATAATGTGTTCCCTGCGCTGAAATCAAGCAGACTCAAACTGTTTGGCAGTGGAAAATCCCCTGTATGGATTCCTGCTTCCCTCATGTAATGCCCTAAGTTTCTGCTCAGGGATGGCGTTACCAGTACACAATTGGATGGGACAGGGAAATTTGAGAGAGCGTGTGGTAAAACAGATTTTGGTGCCAGTGACTTATTACATAGAGGTTAAAGGGGATACAATGAAGAGATAGGCTGATTAATTGTCTAGAGATAAGCTTACAGCAGACGTGGCTCCAGAAGTTGGTAAAAATGGGTTCATCTTTACAGAATTTTCTTGTGTCAGAAAATGGTATGCCAAGGAAATGAGAGCCTGGAAAGATATGCTGGAATAGCAGGAATAAAGAGCAAGAGAAAAATCAGATATCAGGTTCCCTCCCTGATACCCAGCACTGACCACTGTGAATTTAGACACCTTCCCCAAGGTTAGGCTTGTACTTTATTTTTCTGTTGGGGATGTCATTCAAGTAACGTACAGGGGAGAAGCATGCTGTAATGACAAGCTGTGCTTTAAAGCTTACAGTGCTGCTGATTTCCAGCTTGCTGGGTGAAAAGCATCTAAGATTTTGTTCCTCATTTCAATCATGATTATGGCACAGTGGGGCCTGATGGTCCTTCTGTGGCTGCTTCCTTCCAAGAGTTACTGGGTTTTAACTTCTTCATGTATGTCAGCCACCTAACTATTTGGAAATAGCTTATGGAAATTAATATAAAAGATAAATGCAGCAATCTAAAAAAAAAAAAATGGGTGAAATTAATTGAAAAAGTGAATTGTATATCCAGAATTTAGATTTTTGAAATGGGCAGAACAAATTACTTAAAACTGATAATATTCTTTGTAAGAGAAGCAGTTCCTCACTCACTTGGAAGACAAACACCCTCATGCAGGTTAGCTCAGTCAGTTGAGCGTGGCACTAACAATGCCAAGGTTGCCGGTTCCATTCCCGTTCAGTCCCCATGTGTTGCCTGATCTAGTTGAGAGGTGGTGACCCTGGCGGCAGGAAGGCTGGATTAAAATGATCTCTAAGGTCCCTTCCAGCCTAGGCCGTTCTATGATTCTATGTCTTTAAGTGACAGGTCTCTAACAGATGAACTGCCTTGTTCAGGCACAAGCCACGGTTTGGACCAGGTAAAGGGATGTTACCCAGCTGACAGCCCAAGGGGAACCTAGCCGAATACTGAATTTGTTCTTTTTTTGATCCCCAGACAAAGGCAGGAGTGAGTCTCTGTTAAAGTCCTCTGTGATCCACATGTGGTGTGTGAGCAGAGGGCTGGGGGCAAGCCCTTCCCCAAAGGTGGAAGGGTGGCCCTGGACAGCCCTTTGCCTCTTTCTTTAAGGGATAAGCCTCACAAGATGTTTATACTCCAGCTGCCTGTTTTCCAATTTGACACATTTTTCTCCAATGTTATTCAAAAAGGAAAAAAAATGTCAGATTGTAATGCTCGGCTCGCTTTTCCTAGAGGGATGAAAATTTGCTTCTTTGGAGGCCATTAGTATTGCTAAATAGGACTTATTGCTAAATAGGACTTATTACATGCTTATCTCTTATGGACCTTTCCTGCAAGTCTCAGAGCTGTCTGTACCTTTACCACTGCCAAATCACAAGCTGAAGGGGAAAGTGAGCTTTCCTTGAAGCTCTAGCCCTGGGATTCATGTGATTAAGCCTGATTCTCATTTTCCATTGAAAAAAATAAGTTTCTAGCTGCTGTGATTGCAAAGAAAAGGTTGAAAGTGTAAGCCTCTTGCAAAGCAAGAGAAACAAATATCAAGCATATGAGGTGTTTTTTTTTTCATTTAGTCCTATGTTTTTGAACTGCTTCTCCTTTCTCCAGGAGGCTGACTCATTCTTTCAAATGAATTGTGCTGGAATACTGTACGGTTTTTTTCCTCAAGGGATAACTTCAGAGCGTTTCTTTCAAAACCACTTTGCCCAGTTTAGACATCTTTTAGAAAAACTAAAGGACAAGGAATCTGTAAGAAGAATTAATGACCTGCTACATAAATTTTTCACAACTCCATACACGGATGGAGTGGGTTTGTAGAACTACAGAATTGCAGTGACTAATAATAGTAATAAAGTGTCTTATTGTATTATGTGGTTAAATATAGTCATAATACTGTCATTGTCTTTGCTGTTTTCCCACTCCTTGCTGTGACATCAGCCCGTCCCAGACCATCACATCCTGCTCATGGCTGTGTCTTTGTTGATAAATAATGAGTCATTATATGCCCTGCTCTATGACTCGTACAGCTGTATTGCCCAATTTTCCTCTCTGCAGAATGAAATCCCCCTTTGCAAGGATTTAGTAAGCCTTTAAAACAGCAAAGTTTATCTAGTGACAAATGTGCACTTCAGCAAAAGGAGGAATGGAGGAAATAAGGTTCTTTCTGGATGTTTGGTGCCTGGAATAGGCTAACCTACTGTAAAATGAGGTATTTTTATTAATGAGAAAACACCACTGCCACTTTGTACCAATGGCATAATCCACTGCATACTGAACTGTGATTCCCATGGGTTGTCCCTTGCAGGACACATTCGATCCAAAGACCCAAAGAACCCTGCTGCCACACAGGCACTAAAACACTGCACAAAATATTTGGCTGTTTACATGTAAACAGATACACACGGAGTTTACATGTTTTCTCCATAAACATCAAATTTAGCAATACTGAAATCAAAATTTCTTGCTCTCTGGCATGCAGCTACTTCCACAGTATATTCTGGCAGCTCATCTGAAAGAAAGGATGACAAAATGTATTAAAAAGTGCAAGAAACGATTGTAATGTTTTCCAAAAAGACATAAACACTTATGTACCCTTTGCTCTGGCACCAACAACATTGAAGAAGTACCACGAACAGCCTGGCACTCTAAATAGCTGGTTTGCACAGTTGGGACTTAGTAATTTTCTTTTGCTTTAATTTAAAAGTAGGATCAAGCACGTGGAATGTCAAACTTCTAGCTCTGCAGATCTGCTGAACTAATATGAATTTATTATCAACAGTCAATGTGCAATTCAGTATACTGACTTTGTACAAAATTGAGGGGGGAGGAGATCCAAATTTATAACAGATCATCTTCATGCGATGCATTTGTTTTCTCTTTCTCTATTTTAAGTGGTTATTTTGCAACTTGCCCTTGTAAAGCATGCAGGATCAGGTGGCCTACGAGTGCCCATGAGAGAATATTAATGGATAAAGGAGGGACAGCTGAAAACCAGAAGGAAACATTTGGTCCTTGGGGCGGATGGATGGATGGATGGATGGATGACCTTCAAGCCATTCTCTTCCTTTGCTTTCTCCATACTGAGAGCCTCAAACCCCAGCCCATCATCTGACAGACAAAGGTGCACATAGGCAAGGGTCTGGTGTGCAACAAACCCTTGGCCAAAATCTTGACTATAAGACTTGCTCTGCTGTTGACTCCCCATCAGGAAGCAGCTGTGTCCCTCAAGGGCTTTCCATCCTCCTTTCCGTGTCTGTAAGCGCAGCGGTGTAATACCCACCCTACAAGGACAACACGAGATGGTCAGGAAATGCATGAGTGTGCTGCTATCAAGCAATATCATAGAATCGTACAACGTTTTAGGATGGAAGGGACCTTTAGTGATCATCTAGTCCAACCCCCCTGCACTGAGCAGGGACATCTTCAACTAGATCAGGCTGCTTAGAGCTCCATCCAACCCGACCTTGAACTTTTCCAGGGACAGGGCTTCTATCATCTCTGGGCAACCTGTGCCAATGTTTCACCACCTTCATCGTAAAAAAATTTCTTCCTTATGTCTAGTCTTAATCTACTGTCTTTTATTTTAAAACCATTGCCCTATCAAAACAGGCCTTGCTAAAAGCGTCGTACCTGTGTTATAGGCCCCCTTTAAGCACTGAAGCGTTGCAGTAAGGTCTCCCCAGACACCTTCTCTTCTCTGGGCTAAACAAGCCCAACTCTCTCAGTCTTTCCTCATAAGAGAGGTGTTCCAGCCCTCTAAAAATTTTCTTGACCCTCCTCTGGACCTGCTCCAACAGGTCCACGTCATTCCTTATCTGAGGAACCCAAAGCTGGACACAGTACTTCAGGTTGGATCTCACGAGGGCAGAGTAGAGGGGCAGAATCACCTCCCTTGACCTGCTGGCCACACTTCTTTGGATGCAGCCCAGGATGCCATTGGCTTTCTGGGCTCTGAGCGCACATTGCTGGGTCATGTGCAGATTTTCACCCACAAGTCCTTCTCCACAGGGATGCTCTCAATCCCTTTATCAGCCTGTATCGATACCAGGGGCTGCTCCAAAGCAGTTGCAGGATCTTTATACTTGTCCTTTTTGAACTTCATGAG
The DNA here is from genome assembly GCF_000703405.1 of Apaloderma vittatum. Lineage (NCBI taxonomy): Eukaryota > Metazoa > Chordata > Aves > Trogoniformes > Trogonidae > Apaloderma > Apaloderma vittatum. Next base: position 33,775 of record NW_009704245.1, read on the forward strand.
GTTCACATGAGCCCACTTGTCATACCTACAGTTGCAAAATGTCACATACTGATGTTCAGGAGTGGTTGAGCAGGGATGGTTTCACTGACGCCCGTTGCCTTGATGGCAGAACACGCCCTTTCTGGTCTGGCCTGCAGAGCCTCTTCATGAACATCTCCCCTCTACCTGACCTAAAGTGATTTAGGAAAGTCTTGTCTTGAATCTCTCCCAGAAGGATGCTGCGTGAAGTTTTCTCCTTTGGGTTTCTGGAGGCACCAAAAAGTCCTGCTCATGGTGCACCAGGGATGGCAAACCTATGGAAAGGCATCCCCTACTCCCTAACCCCATTTAAGAGACTTTCTTGTGCAGAGAAGGGACTGGGTTTGGGCAAACAGAGAAATGCCCCCACAGCCATGCATAGGTGATGAGTTGACTGCCCCTTTGCAGCCTCTCTCTGTTCCTTCTGACATATTTTTGGGTGGAGGGACCACAAATATGATTTGTTAAATAAGTTTAAAAAAAATGTAAGTGATAATTATAAAATTCCACTAGTCTTTTTTTTGCATGATAAATTTTATGTAGCTGGCAGTTAAAATAAGTAATTACCCCATAAATACAATTTTAATAGCCGATTCAATGGTGTAGCCTCTGCTGTTCTGAGATTTTTATCTTGGAAAAGGGAGGGGAAAAAATCCTTTCCTGTGGATTTATACCGCTGTAGCGGCTGCTGCTGCTGCTCGTTACTTGCTGAGTAATTTTGGGGGAACATATTCTGCTAATGCAGGCAGCCACAGATGAGCGAGCAAGGATGCTGGTGAGGGTCGGCCTCCGCTGTGCCCATGCAGCCAGCTGTGCCCTGGCCAGCGGTAGCCCTGGCCAGTGTGTCAAGTGCTCCAGCTGATACTTCGGGGTTAACAACCTCATGTTCTCCAAAGCCAGTCATTCCTCTGCACAAGCACAACTCTCATCCATCAGCAATGGCTAGGCAGGCCAGGACTCAGCCAACATCCTTGTTGCTAAATTGGGAGAGAGATGGTTTTGGTAGGTAGACTGTTTGTTGGACAAGGAATTGGCTGGATGGCCACATCCAAAGAGTCACAGTCAATGGCTTGATATCTAAATGGAGACTGGCAGCAGAGGGTGTCCGTCGGGGGTCTGTATTGGGACCATATCTTTATTAATGCCATAGACATTGGGATTGAGTGTTCCCTCGTCGAGTTTGTGGGTGGCAGCCAGCCCACCGGTGCGCTGGATTTGCTTGAGGGAAGGGATGCCATCCAGAGGGACCTTGACAGGCTGAAGGAGTGGGCCCAGGTGACCCTCACGAAATTCAACAAGGCCGAAGAAGATGTTTCTGACCCCTTTCGATAGGTACAATGGGGCTTGTGAGAAAGATGGGGAAAAACTTTTTACCAAGACCTGTAGTGACAAGACAAGGGGCAACACTTCTAAGATGACAGAGGGTAGTTTTAGGTTGGACATGAGGAGAAATGCCTTACGATGAGGGTAGTGAAACACTGGAGCGAGGCAGCAGAGAGGCTTAGAAGAGGCTTTCAAGAACAGGCGGGAAGGGGCTTTGAGCCGCCTGGTCTAGTGGGAGGTGTCCCTGCCCGT
>NW_009704246.1:0-14095 GCF_000703405.1 Apaloderma vittatum
CTTTCCCCTGTCTTCTAAACCAAGACATGGTAGTACAAGGGGTAATGGTTTCAAACTGAAAGAGGGTAGATTCAGATGGGATATTAGGAAGAAATTCTTTTCTGTGAGGGTGGTGAGAAATTGGAACAAGTAGCCCAGGGAAGTTGTGGATGTCCCCTCCCTGGAGGTGTTCAAAGCCAGATTAGATGAGGCTTTGAGCAACGTGGTCTAGTGGGAAGTGTCCCTGCCCATGGTAGGGGGATAGGAGCTAGATGATCTTTAAGGTCCCTTCCAACCCAACCCATTCTATGATTTTACAGTTACTTTTCCCAAGTCTCAGGAAATATTTGCTTTTAGAAATAGACACATTAGAAAGGGAGAATAGTATTCGTTAGATTTGGAGAAGTTACGCATTTCCTTACATGACTGAAGGCTGATGGTGCATTACTGACTGCACTAATCACAGTCACAGAACTGTCAGAGTTGGAAGGCACACCCCTGCTAAAGCAGAATCACCTAGAGCACATTACACAGGACTGCATCCAGGCAGGGTTTGAAAATCTCCATAGAGAGATTTTCCCTGGGCAACCTGTTGGGAGCTCTGTTACCCTCACAGTAAGGAGGTTTTTCCTTATATTCAGAGGAAACTTCCTATGCTCCAGCTTGTGCTCATTGCCCTTTGCTCTGTTATAGGGCACTACTGAAAAGAATTTGGCTTCATCCTCCTTGCACACACCCTTTAGATATTTATAAACACTGATAAGGTCTCCTCTTAGTCTTCTCCAGGCTAAACAGTCCCAGCTCTCTCAACCTTTTCTTTTAAGAGTGATGCTCCAATCACCCCATCATCTTTGTTGTCCTCTGCTGGACTCTCTCCAGCAGTTCCCTGTCTCTTTTTTTGCTGGGGAGCCCAGAACTGGGCATAATATTCCAGATGGGGTCTCACTAGGGTAGAGTAGAGAGGGAGGATGACCTCCCTCGACCTACTGATCACACTCTTCTTAATGCAGCCCAGGATTCCACTGGCTTTCTTGGCCACAGGGGCACATTGCTGGCTCATAGATAACTTACTGTCTACCAGGACTCCAAGATCCTCCTCTTCAGGCTTGCTTTCTAGAATGTCTACCCCTAACCTATACTGGTGTGTGGGGTTGTTCCTCCCCAGGTGCAGGAACCTACATTTGCCCTTGCTGAACTTCATTAGATTCCTCTCTGCCCAACACTCTAGCCTTTCCAGGTGATGCTGGATGGCAGCACAGCCCTCTGGTATGTCAGTCACACCTCCCAGTTTTATATTATAAGCAAACATGTCTAGTAGTGTGCTCCAGCTGTGAATATTGCACCCTGTCCTGCTTAACATCTTCATTAATGACCTGCATGATGGGGCAGAGTGTACCCTCAGCAAGTCCTGCAAATGATGTAAAACTGGGAGGAGTGGCTGAAGCACCAAGGTTTAAGCTATCATGCCAAGGTGCCTTGACCGGCTGGAGAGGTGGACTTAACAGAAGGCTCATGAACCTCAACAGAGAGAAGTGTGAAGCCCTGCACCTGGGTAGAAACAACCTCATACACCAGTACATGCTGCGGGCCACCCAGCTGGAAAGAAACTGGGTAGAAAAGGCCTTGGGGATCCTGGCTGAGACCAGGTTGAATATGAGCCAGTGATGGGCCCTTGCAGCAAAGATGGCTACCAGTTTCTTGTACTGCATTAGACAATGTATTGCAAGCAGATCAATGGAGTTTCTCCTCCAACTCTGCTCAGCACTGGTGAGGCCACACCCGGAGTCCTGCATCCAGTTCTTGACCCCTCAGTACACGAGTAACATGGACACGTTGGAGAAAGTCCAGCAAAAGGCCACCAAGATGCTTAGGGGACTGGAATATCTCAACTGCGAAGAAAAGCTTAGACAGCTGGGATTGTTTTACCTGCAGAAAATGAAGTTTGGGAGGAAACTATTGTTTTTATAAACTAAAGGGGCGGTATAAAGAGGGCAGAGGCGGGTTCTTTTCAGTGGTTACAGGACCAGAGGCAGTGAACACAATTGGAAACACAGGAGGTTCCCTCTGAACATCAGGAAACACCTGAATGGAGGATGACCAAGCACTGTGACAGGTCGTCCACATAAGTTGTGTATTATTCCTCTTTGGAGATCTTCAAAAGCTGTCTGGACATGTTCCTGGGCTGCCAGCTCTCTGTGGCCCTGTTTGAGCAGGGATATTGGTCCAGATGACCTCCTGAGATCCCTTCTAACCTCAACCTTTCTGTGATTAGGTGATTCTGTGACTGGTTCTGTGATTCTATGTCTGTTTCTATAGTTCTGGGACATATAAATTCTGTTATTCTCAAATCATTTTAGGTGATCTACATAGTAATGATTTAATATGGGATGTTTGTTTCTCCACAAGCCATTGTTCTTGAAAATTAGATCTATAAGAAGTCTAAAAAAATATCTAATACCCAGGTTAATTGTGTCTGGGGCTTTTCAAAAGGAGATAGTCAATTTCTCTCCATTTAAACAAGTGACTACAACAAGATGCTCAGATAACTGCTATTGCACTTATTTCTAGGAGATTTGTTAATATTCTAAACTAAACAGAAAATTTCAGATAACATCTGCTCCCAAAATGGCTTTGCAATTTTTACCACCTTACCAAAAAGACTGCTGAACACATTGACAAACCACCAGCTGCAATATATTCAGTGTGACATTGATTCCAGTCCCCTACAATCCTACTGCTGAACTGTCAGCCAGCAGGGAAATTTTAGACTAGACTGCACAAAATATCAGCATTAAAACCAGATAGTTCAAAAACCTAAGCCCACATTCAAATGTACACTCTCTAAGTCCTTCTTTGTGGCCTGACTTTCTACAAAAATTTACAAGGCCTTTTGGTCAAGAGTCTGACAGACAATGACAGAAAAGTTAGGGCAGGGGAGACTAGCAAAATGCTTACTAGTATTCTATGGAGTTAATATTCACAGAGATGGGCTTAGAGACTTTGTATCCATTTTAAAATAAATAAATCACTGTCTTCCTTATTTCCAAGTGAGGTTACAGAACTATATTCTTTGAGGAACATGGAGCCACACCAACATTATAGCATGACAAGAACAGTCAGGCAAGACTGAACACTAGATTCCGTTAAGATCTGTTATCAGGGCCACTGACATTATCTTGACATCCCCATAGACTTACTGCTGGCCACATCTTCTGGCCACAACATTAATGGCAAGCCAGTATGTTGCAGACAACATCAAGCCAGGCAAAGCTGCTGGAGGTAATATCTGACACTGTAAGCATGAGCATACATAACCACAACCACATGGTCCCATGAGCTTCAGCAGGGCTTGCTTGAACACTCCTTGGAGACAACATGCTAATTTTGCACTTTGTTCTATGCAGGATATTCCGATCCTGGATAATCCTACAGGACCATTTTTGTAAATTAGACCTTTTAGCAAAGTTTAGATTTATGCTAATCACTTAGTTTGAAAATGAAAAAGAAATATCTTTTTGTAAAATGAAAAAGTCCAAGGGAGTTAGTACAGAGTTTTTCCTTCTCACATTGTAGATGGAGAGAGCAAAGGCTGAAATGGAGAAAAAAAAAGATCTTTTAGTAGTTGAATTCATTATCCTTGTTTCCAGCTATTTTTGACATTTTTTTCCTTTCTGAGCAGTTAACATTTGAAATACTCCATTATTGCATTTCATCTTACACTATACATATTTTTCAGATGTATCTCACCACTCTATTGAAAACTATGGTGCTATGCTACGGGATTAAAAAAAAACCAAAACCAACAAAACGTCAGGCCATCACTGAGAGCATTGTTCCCATATTCTATTACTGGTTGGCAGGAGGGCAAAATACCTGGTAGGAAACTAACACAAATTGGAGAGAATACTTAAAAGGCACTAGAAGTCTCAGTAAAGCTTTAAATATTTTACAAAAGCTGTGATCTGTAGGCTTTGCCTTCAGCCAACATCCACTCAAAGTGAAATAGGTCTAAAAAAATTCGCTCTGCAATAAATAGATATCTCACAGAGATATTCTAGCCAACAAGTCTCAACCTTTGTGCTTTGAACAAAAGCTGCAGGAAAACTTTGAAAAAACCTCCATGAAAGATAGAAGAAAATGGGAGATTTCTAATTTTTATTCACAGCAAGCAGAGCTTTTTTCTAATTTGCTTCACAGAAGATCCATTTTAATTCCATTGTCAGGCCAATTTGGTGTCTGTACCAAGTTCTGAAGTACATGTTCTGAAGTGCTGCTTTGCAATCCATTTCATGTTAGTCTCATAAGAAGTACGTTGTCAGAGAAGCATAAATACTTTGCTTGATCTCAGCACAATGACAATGAACTTTTGGGCAGAGACAGGATGCTGAAAATTATATATATATATATATATTTGTTACATATAGAAATTATAATATGTATAGCAGAAGTTAGTGTAAAGCTTGCTGCAATCATGTTGGAGGGATCTCTGTTTTCTGTCCCAGATGAAGGAAAAATCCTGGCATTTGAATTTTCAGGCTGAGCAGCAAGATTTTAAAATGAATCCAAGTCAGTACTAGAGAACTGTATGACCAGAGAATCGTAAAGGGCAAGAAGTGATCTTCTCAGCTGCAGATCTGTTATTTAGCTCTCAAGACAAGGTAAAGCTTCAGAAAATAGGAAGATAAATGGCAGATGAGATAATCCAATATGACTTTACTAGAGAAAGATAATTCTGACATGATGTACTTACTTTCTTTAATATGACATTTACTTTCATAGAGGGAACTAGAAAAAGTAATCTCTCTGGACATCTACAAATGTTTCCTATCATGCCAAATGGAAAATTATTGCAAAATCTGGCAAGTATTGGTGTCAGAAGAACTATGAAGTAAATGAGCAACTGGCTGAAGGGAAAGCCCAAAATGACCTATTGTGAAAAAGGAGTTTTTAGACTGGAAGGCACTTACTCACTGAGGTTCTCAAAAATTCAACTTGAGACTAATTTTTTTTATACTTTCATTTAATGATATTGACACAAATTTTCTGGAACTGTGAAATTGGGGAGCCCTCATTACAAAAATGTCATGGAGAAAGAAGAGATTACTTTGAGGACTGAAGCCTTTTTATTACAAAATACAAGTTCACACGCTTTGGAAGAAATAATAATATGACAGCTCACTAACTGGAATCAGAAGAAGTGGGAAAAAAAAAAAGTACCTCTTTAAGTGATCACAGGATGCGAACTGAAGTATATGAATGTGGCCTTGGTTGTAAAAAAGACAAATACGATCCATAACAAGGATCAATAAGCAGGAGCTATTGGAAACTACAAGGAAAAGATGAAAGTGAAAGAAAAAGAAGGTGAACAGAGAAAACTCTACAAATCTTCTATTAACAGAAGAAATTCAAGACCGCAAATGAAAATATCAACAGAAGTTCAATAAGAATATATATATTCAGAGTATACATAATTAATACTCTGGATTTTATTGCATGAATGAATTCTATGTGATGTTGTAGATGATGGAAATATAAAAGGACTATAGGACAGTGGAACTGGATACTATATCCTAAGGAAAATTGTTTTTCCCATGCTCCTAAAGTCATGGATTTTTCATGAGCTTCCCAGTATTTGTGTCCATATTTCATTTCCATTCTATATTTTAAAATAAAATTCTGGGCATTTCAGTATTATAGTTATAATATAGTCATGTGTGCACATATATGTGTGTATATCATATATTGAAACAAAGTAACTGTCCACTATTTCAAATCCAGCATTTCCTGGAAGAAACTGAATCATTGACACTTCCAGACATTGCAATTTAAAAGTCATATGCATCATATTATGGAAGAAGTAATCTACAACTACTGAGTACATTTCATAATCTTAAAAGAAACCCTGCTGCTTCTACTAATAAAGTCTTATTCTTGCCCTGTGTCTTACACAACAAATTAAACTACAGTAAATAACAGAAGGAAGACAAATGCACAAAGTAAAATATCAGAACACTGTACAGAGTATCAGAACATTTAAATAAAGTACTAGCACCTTAATTAAAAAGTATATAACTTACTATATACTACATTATATCTTCATTCCCTACAGAGGGTGTTTCATCAAATGTACTACATATTCCTTTTCTCTTCTTCTCTCATGTTCACCTAAGACATCCCAGTCTCCTTGTCTCACTTCTCTTTACAACATAGCTCGGTTCCAAGGAGTTATGTGCTATGCATAATTGCATTTTTTTCAAATCAGTCCTCTAAATCATTTTCTTCTACATTCTCAATACCTAGTTTAACTTTCCAAGACACTCTCGAAAAGGACATGTACCTCTGCTGCATGCTTTAATATTTTGCTTTGAACAAGTATGTTCATGATAATGCTCTTTTACTTGCGGTATTTTGTTAGATGAGGTTACAAATTTCCTTCCAAATTGCAGTGCTTGCAAATACACCCATATGCTTAAGCTGATAAGTGAGATGCTTACAATACATGATTATTATGAACATTTTTAATGAGGTAAAATGCAGAGGAAGACCAATCAGTTATGCAAAATTTCAATATATGTAACAATTGCTGTCTCCAAAGAGAGGTTTTTGCACCTATCAAGGTTACAACAGTCATGGTAAGATGTCTTAAAGGGTAACTGTCTTGCCCTTTCTGACCCAAGGGGAATTAAACCGGAAACTAAAGAATCATTAGGCTTCAGAACAGAAACTATAGTTCAGGTCTAACAAGTAACATAGTTCTACCATAAAACCCCATAGCTTCCTAAAGCAAGAAGTGGGTGATACTTTGCATACTTTATAAACTTCATCCACTTCCATCCACAACATTTTTTTTTTTTATTTAGTTACTAAGACTTAAGAACTTTACAAATAGGCAGAAGTCAAAAAGTTTCAGACATGGAAACAATACTGACCTGGTCACTAAAGTTTTAACATTAAAACCTATTGTTAAATTACATCACTTACAGTGAAAATAAATTATGTTGATGGTGAAAAGTCTGTGTATTATGTAACAGCAGAAACTATTGATTTTTGCTATGTGACATTAATTAGTCTATATAGTAAAAAACAAATGAGATGCTGATGCAGCAGCAGAAGACAGAACTGGAAAAAGCCCCAGCTATTATTTATTTGGGATTTGTATACTGTAGTATCAAATTCTGTCCTGATCATCAACATTAAGAGTCACATTGTCCATGTTCTTTCAGATTCTGCACCTGTTCATGGTGCAGACTGAGGGTGAACGAGGGGTTAAATTTTCTCATTTTTGCTGCAGCCTCCTGTCTGCTTGTATATATAAGTGGAGCATGAAACAATGCAACCGAAAAGGAGGGGGAAAAGTTTCCTGAGCCATCTTCTAATCTGCCTGCTTTTCAACACAGGATAAACCTGGTGGAAAACTCCACTCTTGGATTCTAGATTTCGTATTTACAAATGGTCACATAATAGATGCTAAATTTGAAGAGCTGATCAAACATCCATTTTGATTACAAGCACACACAAAAAAATTCTTGCTACCATACAGTGATGATATTAAAGACAATGGAAAGAAAGAAGGGATGAAAAGCACATTGATTTCTAGATCTCTGTAATAGCAGGTATTTTATAAAGTAAAACTCGCAAATGTTCTTAAATGCAACTGCAGTCAGGATGGGGAAAAAGGTAGAAGGTAAACAAAAATATAAAAGATCTTCCAGCCATCCCTGACAGTCTCAGCTAGCCCCAGAGCCTGCCCTCATCTCCCTTCCCCTCCCCTGCTCAACTGGTCCCCATTTTCTTTTTCAGCAAATAGTGAGTGAGAAAAGTGCCTCATATAAAAGACATGTTGAATACACCTCGATTTTAAGTTCTGAAACTCTAGGAAAGATGGAAACCACAACATAACACTAAACTACAGTAAGATCCTGGATAAACATATTATTGCTGAAAGCTGCAACTTAGTTCATTTTGGAAAGGTAAAGAATTCAACCTGATATTTAGGCTTGATATACCTGCAACTCTTAGCAAATCATAGAATCATAGGATGGTTTGGGACAGAAGGGACCATTAAAAGTCATCTAGGCCCAACCCCCCTGCAGTGAGCAGGGACGTGTTGAACTAGATCAAGTTCCTCAGAGCCCTGTCCAGCCTGGCCTTGAACATTTCCAGAGATGAGGTATAGCTATTTCTCTGGGCAATCTCTTCCAGTATTTCACCACTCTAACCATAAAAATATTCTTCCTTGTATCTAGTCTGAATATACTTTCTTTTAGTTTAAAACTCCTTTTACTATTGCTACTGGCCCTGTTAAAAATTCTCCTTCTATTTTTCTGATAGATGCCATTTAAGTATTGAAAGGCCACAACAAGGCCTTCCTGGAGCCTTCTCTTCTCCAGGCTGAACAACCCCAACTCTCTCAGCCTGTCCTCATTAGAGAGATATTCCATCAGTCTGATGATTTTTGTGACCCTCCACTGTACCTGTTCCAACAGGTTCTTTTCTTTCTTGTGCTGAGGACTCCAGAGCTGGATGCAGTTATTCCGGGTTAGGTCTCACCAGAGTGGAGTAGAAGGGGAGAATTACCTCTGACATCCTTGGTAAATCTTTCGTTTGACTCAAATGGATTTAGCCACCCATAAATAAAATAAGAGTCTGGTTCTTAAATAGAATAATAAAGTCTTGTTACTGGAATAAGGGTTGTCCTGAGCTTTGCTATTATCATTAATTATTGCAATACTGTAACAGCTATGAGTCCCAAGCAGAGGGTAGGAACCAACCTTAGAAGATGTGTTATGAACACAGGCCCCCTGCTTGTCCCTGGTAGTAAAGACAATGGCAATGTGCAGAGATATGATCAAGAGGGTCTTAGACAGTTAAGACCTTGATCTTGGCAGACTTTCAAAATGAATGAGGCAATGGTCAGAGCAGAACTAAATCGATTGTGCTACATGAAGCGCAAGTTAATGGCAGGCTCTGTTACCTTGCCTGTCTTGCCCATCCTGCAGAGTACCTATTCCAAAAAAGTTCCTAACACTTTGGGACCAAAAGCTGTAAATATTATGGATGTGTCCAAGGCAGAACCTTCAGTAAAGCTGAGTTTGTTTTGAGGTCCATGTTAAAGGCAAAGAAAATTATTACGGGAGGGCTGTTAGCAATGCTGTAGTTTAATCTTATAAAGATACCAATCTGAGGAAATTCTTTGGAGTAAGAGGTAAATGACCCATGATATTTGTTATTACCAGCAAAGCCCTTAGCTTAAAACTATTTAAAGAAATTACCTCTCCTTGCATTTAAAGGTCTTTAATTTTCTGTGTCTTTTTTATCTCTTGAAACCAATTTAAATGTTAACATATTCATATTTTGTTGAACCAAAGTCTCTGTGTGAAACAGACGTGTTGCTTGTTCCTATCATGTGTATCACAGAGAGACTTACCTGCTCAAAGAATACATACGAACATATTACAGTTATAGTAGAACTCTGCTTGAGCCTTAAGACTCAAACCCAGTAGTTCATTTACAGAAATCTATAGCATTTTTTCTCACTATTCTAATGCAAAGCTTCTTTGTGTGTGCTACTGAGCTTATGGAAGTAGATGCACAGTGACACAGCAGAAACTCATCTGCTGTAGGCAACAAATTTCTATGCTAAAGAAAGGTACGTATTTGCTTCTCTTTGGAGAGGGCTTTCACTTTTCTTTTGTTGAATATAAAGTTATAAGCCTTACTGAAAAAAAAATAAAAGGTTCTGAATAAAAAATGGTAACCAGAATTTTTTTTTGGTAGTTTGCTTTTTTTTTTACTGTTTGAGCTAATATAAACCAAGCAGCAATAAATGAACAGGGATTTCTGCAGCCTCCTCTTTCCCGTTGTCTATTCACCCTCCATCTCCAGCCTATCTGTTGAGGAGCTGTTACCACCTGCGTGACTGGTACAAACCCCCAGATACTGGAAAGATACTATGCTGTGCCTGAATGTTAAATGAATCAGGACCACAGCAAACAAGTGGGAGACAAGAAGTCAAAAACAGGAAGAATATTAAAAACTATTTTCAAAAGAAGCTATACATCACGGGTTCTGTCCTATAACATGGCTAAATAAGGCTTGAGCAACAAGCAATGCCCAGCCTCCTGCCATTCCAAACTCACATCACACTGACATCCACATTCATACGTTGTCAGAAGCATGAGTGAATTCAGCCATGATGTTAACGAACGGGTAGGGACTGATGGCAGTCTTTCCCTCTAAATATGTTACAGAACTGTACCAGGCTAATTGAAGAAAATGATAGTCCTCCTAGTCTCTCAGTAAATTCAAGCCTGCAAGGAGCTACATAACTTGCTATTTTTAATTTCAAGATAATTAAAATACTCCCCACAGTCTTAGAGTCCCCAATGTCTCCCATAAGAAAAATACAATAACCTTCCTTCTTTTTCAGTTTTAAATGTCACTGCAGACATGAATTTATTACATCAAGTGGAATAACTAGGCTGCTACTGAGAACACAATTGAGGTTACCATCCCTGGGGTTGACCTATATTGTAAAAAGCCTCACCAATAGGCACATTGTTCCACATCTGCAAGACATATTATGTTTGCTTATGAAGCAAACTACTGATGCGTAAAGCAAACCATAATGTTCAGGGTGTGAAGTGAGATTTTTTTTTTTTTCAGACTGATCACTTCTGAATTCCTGCAAATTTTACTCCTGCCAGTCGACTCGGAACAGAGCAGGATTCTCCACCTCTCCCAAAGTTATTCTTAGGAACAAGTAGAAAACAACATCATTTTAATTTTCCATACAGTCAAAATGAAATTGGGTTAAATTGAGTGATACATGATAGTCCAGGATATTTTTAAATTTAGGAAAGCTAGGAATGTAATGGAATAAATCTTTTTTTTGACTAATTTTATGAACAATTGCGAAAATATTAAAAAGAATATTTTGCATTTGTCTTCAAGAAGTTCAAGTGCTCATGCCAGTCTTACAAGTTCTTTAAAATACTGATAAACCAAGTATTTGCAGACTTTTCTAATTTGGTTTTCATGGCTCATATTATAAGCATATGTCCTCTTCAAAATTTTATAGAGATATTGAATAAAACTTAGTTCAAGTCAGACCCCTGAAGAATTCAGTTTGAAATACTCTCATTTGACTGTTAGGCTATCAATAACTTCTCTCCAACAGCTTCTTCAGTTGACTATATACTCACTTTATCTCCATTTTGCAAACAGTATTTCACTAGTTTAAAGATACATCTAAAAATATACTCTTATAAGCAAAGATACACTACTAGCCTGCCAAAGAAAACAATTAGAAAAATATATTCAGAATAAAAGGTGTCATGCATATATTGTCTTTTTAAACCAAACCAAACCATACCAAACCAAACCAAACCAAACCAAAAAACGTTCTCCTAAATACTTATGTATTGATAATTCATCTTGGGATCTTACAAAAAAATTAAACTTTGGCTGAAACATTTGTGATTTGTCTCTCCCTCCCTCATTTATTTCATGGTTTACTTTCAACAAACTACTATGTTCATCTACACGTTTGAGATTTTGCTCATATCCTCAATTTTTTCACCAAAGCTAGTTGCTAGTGGAGTGTAAGTTGTATTGCCTCTTCACATACATTTATCAAGACATTATCTGGTACACTTGTATAAATCCTTCTTGATCTAATTTCTCAATAGTCTGTTAGAACTGGGATAATGAACAAATGGAATTTATTTGGAAAGAGTTAATGTGTCTTCTGCTGCCATGAGAAAGTAAAACCCCTTGGATTTCTTTGAATTACTCCACAACTATGAAGAAGTTGGATCCAGCTAATATGTTCTACTCAAATTTCCAAAAGTTGTTCACGAATTACTTCCACAAAGGTTTTTAATGTTTAAGCAGATGTGAAATGACAGAAAATGCCTTGACATGATTAAATAAAATGTTAAGAGAATAAATAAACAGTAGAAGTAAATGGTCATCAGTGACCCTTCTCTATGCTCTGTAATCTCAAAAAAAAAATAAGGTCTACTAAGGCTACTAAGTATAAAGAAAAAAGAAAAGGTGAAGGAAAAAATTCATGAGTCTGAGTGACAGAAAACCTTCAGTGTAGATAAATGCCCAATGAGACATGTGGGAAAAAATCTAATCCTATCTTTAAATATGAAATATCGGCCTTGGGGAGACCACTACTCTTCAAAGGCAAAAATTAGAAGTTACAATACACAGTTCTCTGATAATATCGGATTTCAATAACCAAAACAAGAAATTGTACATTAAGAAATGAATGAAGAAGAAACAAGTGAACATCTAAGTCACATCATAAATCCATGGTTTTCCCATCCTTGAATGTCATATACCTATGATTCTGATCCTCTCATCTCAGAGAGAACACAGCTGAAGAAGAAAATGTTGAGAATGACTGACATGATCAGAAAAGCAGGATGGCTTAGATATGAGGAACAACTGAACATCCTATTACTCCTGTAAAAGATGAAACTTCTACTATTCATAGGAGAGAACTGAGGTAGCCTAGAAGAAGTGATCAATATGGGAACCCTGAGATAGGGACTGTTTACTGACTCATTCAAGACAAGCAAGCTGGAGAAAACCTCAAAAAATTGTAGTGTATTTTGTCGTGCAAGACTCTCTGGACCTTTGAAGCTCTTTCCTAAAGGATATTGGATGAGAGGAGCTTCTAGGGTTCAAAGAGCTACCAGATAAGAGTAACTGAAGGTTGAAGACAGCTCTGGCAGGAGGTATTGCACAAACAACAGGGAACGTCCCTACTCTGAAAACTGCTGAAGGCTGTAAAACTATCTGGAAGATGTTGAATGCAGGAAAGGAAGAAAGTGTGGATGTTTGCCCTCTTATGTGAAACTAGGAGTAGAAAATGTTTTAATATTTCAGCCTCTTCCAGCTCTTTGCTTTGTGTTCACCTTCACTATTAAGTAATGGAACTGAAATTCCCCTTGCCAGCCTTTTCAGTTTAATAACTTCATACAACCATTTATTGGTGCTTCTTCTGACCTTCTTTCCTTGTAATGCAGATTCAGCTTCAGTCTGCAAGACATTTTCTGTTGACTCTTATGTGCCAAACAATAGCTAAATAACTGTTGTCACAGAGTATCTGACATAACATGGAGCAGTATAGTCATATGGAAAAATTATTCTTTCATAGCCTCATATTTTTAATAATGAACCTGTTTATATAAACCTACAGCAGCTGGGCCAAACTGTACTGCGAGAATGTATAAATCAATTAGGCAGCAAACTGAGCAACCTCACAACAAGCATCGGAAGGTTCACATGATGCATGAGGAAGTTAGGTATCTCCACAGTGAAATTATACAAGTGCAGAACAATTAATAAAAATACTAAGTCTATTGATAATTTTGAAATAATGGTAGCAATTAAACTTTTTCATTAAGACATCCAGAATTCATGATTTTCCAAAGGGGTGTTGCTGATACATACTTATTCTTAGCTTAATTAAACTATATAAATCTAATATTGCAGTTTTCATGGCAAGAAACATTATAAAACTGCAATTTACAATATAATATTTAAAAAAAAATGACCCAGCCATCAAAAGTACCTAACCAATAAATGATCATTTTCAGGAAAAAAAAATAAAACTGAACAGATGGCCAAATTAGCCAAAGAGATAACATTAACTTAGAGGCCTTATTTTGATGGCAACAAAATTAATTTGGTTGTAAAATAATGCAATTTTTATTAAATAAACTGAATTATCCTCTCAGAAAAGAATTTATGTTAAATATTTTCTGTAAAATGTCAAGATGTTTTTCATATCTTAGAAGCATCATCCTATTAAAACCTATGGTCTGGCTGTATCAGACCATACCTGATGTCCTCCTGTTCTCCAGACCATACCTGATGGTGTTCTGTGACACTAAACAAATAGTGCATTACTGAATCAATGAGCTGCAGGTGTTACTGCAGTAATGACACATCCCTCACAAAATCCATCTATGGTGGCTGTTCTCCATCTCAGTGGGTAGAATAATTATATTCCTCTATGCCTCTGTTACTCATAACAGCTTAATACAGGCTAGAAAAGAATTCACTGTGACAAAGAATCATAGAATCATAGAATCAT